>NC_044328.1:127672079-127974569 GCF_007399415.2 Gopherus evgoodei | reverse complement strand
TGATGGGACTTTTAAACTTCACTGTTGCTCAGCCCATTTGCTATAAAAAAAAATGGGAAACCCTTAGAAATTTTGAGGGTATCAAAAAGTGTTCCTAGAATAAATTATAAACCCACAAATCTCCTTTGCCAAAACTCAGACCAGCTGTCTCCTCTTTTTTTTGTTTTTTTTGTTTTTTTTAGAACCAAGTACATGAATACCACAGCCCCTGAAAATTCTAAACTGCTCACAAACATGCAGGTCGCTCACCTGTCATTACCAACATGGGCAATGTTTCGAAAGCTTATATTTGTAAAGTTATCTCACTTTCCTGTCTTAATTGCAGAGAGCCACACAGAAAGGTAGCCAGCACAGAACACAGCACTCACACATCCACCAACTCCATTAGCACCCTTGGATGCAGCACATCAAGCCCCATGTATTTGTGCTCGTCCAGCTTTTCTAAATAGTCCTGAACCACTTCTTTCTCCACAGAGGGCTGGTCACCTTCTCCCCATGCTGTGCTGCCCAGCAGCACAAAGTCATTCTGGAGGCAACATCAGAGTTGCCATGGTGACTTTCCAGGGAGTATTTGTCTGTATACATTTGTATGTTGGGAAATTCTAGACTGAGGAGAATGAGCAGGTAAGGAAAACATGGTGACAAAGAGCTGTGTCTAGCTTAGACAAAAAGAAACTTGGAGAAAGTGCTGGCAGCCCAGAGTTACACTCTGCAAAGGGACTGGGAGTTAGTAATGGTCTTTAATTCCAGCAAGTGTCACATCGCTATGAATAACTGAAAGAGAAAAGCCAGGGCCCAGTACCAAAGCCCTTGCAGAGCCAAAACTCCAGGGGAACCTTTGAGCCCTTCGTTGGGCTCCGTTTGCTAGGGAATCACTGATTTGTTCAAATGTCTGAAGATTTAATGACCAGTCAACAAGGGGCTGATGAAAGAAGATTAAAAACTCTGAAAGTAGCTAGTTGCATTTACACGTTACTATTTTTCCTTGTGTTCACATGTATATTTCTGTTCCCATTATATGTCAAATCTTATGTATATTCTCAGTGAGGACTCAATCATCCACTCCTGCTCCCACCGGAAACACATATTCTTTTACACGGCTACACATTATCAGCATGAATCTGGATAAATAAATGCATCTATTGCATCTATCACACCTTATTAAGCAGGCGTAGTGTGAAAGTAGAATATCTTTTACAGGAGCAAATCTTTAACCATTATTCAAGGACTTTAACTTCCTCCACATTCTCCCTCCCATGGTGGATACTGGCACATAATTTGCTTCTTCCTGAATGGCCTTGATTTTTTTAAAGTGTTAGTTAATTTTAATTCTAGTCAGCAATAAGGTGTTTTCTTCTCTCATTGGATCATAGTGAGTTTGCTTGAACTTATTTTAAAAATAGAGTAAAAAATGTGCTTAGGAACTCTAATTTCTAAGTTTGGGGGGCTATGTGTGTACTGTACTTTTTCATTATGTTAGCCAATACATATATGTTAGGCACAGTACACCCCACATTAATGGGTACTACGTGCATAAAATTAATATTGGATACATTATGTTAAAGTATTATGCTCCTATCACAATTCTGTTCTCCCATGTCAAGTATTCTATAACACTTCAAGAAGTTGGAGTCAATTTTGGCATTAGAAAGTACACCACCTGTCAAAGCCAAGATATATAAAGGGTGTGTCCTACCACAGGTTGGGATGTATCTCTATGCCCAACTAGTTTGGAATGTAGTATCCAAAACAGAGAAGAAAGGTACAGAACAAAACAACAAGTTAAGGAACTGTTTCCAACTGACAGATGGATTGTGTAGCTTGTAAAAAAATCATACTATATATACTACCAGCTGAAATGTTCATTTTTGAACTAAACTTTCTGTGTAAGACAAACATGCTGCGAGATAAGATTTGCCTCGCAAAAGGAGGGTATGTATGTTTCCTTTTTTGTACTGTACTGCCTTTGTCTTTAGACAATAAATTTGGCTACATTCAGTTATTTGGCCTCTTGCAAATTTTTAAGAACAAACCACAAGTGTTGTCCATTGGCTACACCTTTTCGTCAATAGCTTCTCGTGACAGGATACTAGGCAGGGACTCCTGAGCCAGCCCTCTGTCACACAAGCTCCAATTAAGGGAGGTAAATTGGAGCTGGCTAGAGAAATCTGCGTCTGATTGGGGAAGGGGAGACAGCTGCCAGCCTAATTAGCCTGGGGCTATATACAGGCCAGGAGGAAGGAAGCCAAAGGGGGAAGCCAGAGAGCAGAAGCTCTTCTCTCCTGGGTGCAGAGGCTGAGAAGTCCTCAAGGCTGAAATCCCCAAGCTGTATATGGTGAGAAGATGGTGGAATTGCACACTGTAAATAAACTACACTGGTGACTGCTGAGCCTGAGGGTCTCGGTGGATTTTAGAATGGAGCAGAGGCAGGAGGGGGCCCTGCTACGCCCTGGTACACTTCTATTCAATGTATGCACTAGAATGTAGGATTTCCATACTGAACAAATCAGGGCCGCCCAGAGGATTCAGAGCAAAGCAATTTTGGGGGCCCCTTTCATAAAAAAAAGTTGCAGTACTATAGAATACTGTATTCTTGTGGGGCCCCTGTGAGGTGTGGGGCAAATTGCCCCCCCCCCCCCCGTCCCCTCTGGGCAGCCCTGGAACAAATTGAATATTTAAAGTTTTAAAAAAAATCCAAAGCTGTTAAGGTGTATAGAAAACTCTTTTAGGTCATTTTCAGAGTTCATGACTCCCTCTGAACCCTGTACAGTTGCAATGATGTAAGCCAACGTACCTGGCTTTACAGGTAAGCGGATGCTAAACACAGTCCTAATACAAAGCTTTTAAAAATCTCAACCATTCCTAAAATGATTGTTTTCTGTACTATATGCGTCTCAATCACTTGGGCATAAGGTATCTGTCTCAAATTCATGTTGGTAAGACCTTTATAAACACACTTCGAGCAGCACTTCTGCAAGTAATCCCTACTCATTCCATTACAGACAGCTGAACTACTTATGTAAGTAATAACTAACTGTGTGAACAAGGGGTGCAAAATACAGTCCTATAAGGTTTAACCTTTAGTACAGTAGATAAATAGTGATTTTAACAAACCTAATACAAAGTCCTTTGTTTCAGACACCAGTTAAGTTCACTAAGTGACAACAATGTCCTTACAATCACATTCTTTAAAAAACGAAAACATTCAAGAGTCAGAAAATTAAGAAATAAGGACATAAAAGACAGTTAGCATGTTTAGCAGCCGGTGCTCCTTGCATATTCTGAGCAGTGAGGAGTCCAGGAGGACCCCACGGCTAAGAAGTCTTGATCTTCTGACAGCAGACAACCTTGACAGTGGGTTCTGCTATGGTGTACTGCCTCTTCTAAATGTTTCTTTTCCTCCATTTTCCCTGGGTTCAGCTTCAAACAGCAGCTATTCATGCATGTTACTAATCTCAACCGAATCGGACTGTTCACATCAGATGTACAGGACATACAGAGCAGGTTATCATCTATACCTTGCTGATATTTGAGTCCATGTCATCTCATGATTCCTCGATTTAAGGCCAGAAGGGACCATTATGTTCATCTACTCTGACCTGCTGCATAACACAAGCTATACAATCGTATCCAGGGATTCCTACATCAAGTCTATAACTTTTGGTTGAGCTACAGCATCCATTTCAGAAAGATATCCTGTCTTTCCCCAGAGGCGTTATGTACAAGTTGAACAAACAGGATTGTGGGAGGGGAGAGAAAGAAACTGAACCTCTAACTTCCAGGGTGAATTCACAGAGTCCAGAGAGGAGCAGTTGCCTAAGAGGACACTTTGAGATTGTTCTGTCAGAAAAGAGTAAAGTTTCCTTGGAAGATTTATGATAAGCCTCTATCTCTAAGTAGAGCTGGTAAAAAAAAATTTAGATGGAACAGTTTTCTATGGAAAAAAGCAATTTTATCTAAATCTAAACGTTTTGCGGGAATGAGTCATTTCCACTAATTTTGAAAAGGCAAAAATTTAAATGAATCACTGATTTTCTCATTTCATTTAGATAAGGTCAAAACATTTTGTTTTGATAATGTAAAACCTTTTTGTTCTGACTAAAGTTGAAATGAATTGAAATTCTATACTATATTAAATATTAAAATATGACATAATATTAAATAAAATATATATGTAAATATACAAGTCAAATTAACTTAACTGAAATGTTTAAGTAGAAATGATGTTGTAGCCATGTTGGTCCCTGAAGAAGAGCTCTGTGTAAGCATGAAAGCTTGTCTCTTTCACCCACCAAAGTTGATCCAATAAAAGATATTACCTTACTCACTTTGCCTCTCTAAGAAGAAATTATACATTTTACCTTATCAATATGACATGTTTATCAAAAAAAATGAAAGGATGTTATGCAAAGAGAAATTCTTCAACCTTTTTGTTTTGTGGGAAAAATCAAAATGTCAGTTTGTTTGGTTTTGGAAAGAATTTTTTTTTTCAAAATGGCAGAATGTCTTCTAGAATGGAAATTCTGTTTCCTGGTTGGCTCTCGGTCTAAGCAGTGAAAGTTATGGTCCCTCATTGACTGAATCAAATGCTACAGGGAGCTCCTGTAGTACAAGTCTGGATGTCTGCCCTTTGTTCAGTGGTAAGAAATAGCCCATCATCAAAACGAATCGAGCCCTTTCTACAAATATCCTAACCTTTATCCCAGTTAGAAGATGTTGAGGACATTAATCAATGACAAGTGTAACTGGGAAGAGCATTAAATATCACTGACACTATTTTTTTTAAACAGGCTGAGAAACTTAGACTTAAAAATCAGAGGGGTTAGGAAGTATTTTTCCCAGCAAAGCATACAACTCCCATTATCATCAATGCTGCTCAAAATGTATCCTGTGTGTTATATAGTCTTAAAAAAAACACTCCCACCACCACTACCAAACAATGCCCAGGAGAGTAGAGATGTGATCAGAAATGGCTCTTCTATGAAATCTTTGCATTTCTGCACACGGGTGGAAGGTTGGGAGGGAGATCTACAGTGAAATGGTTCAAACAAATTTTTTTTTTTTAAATGTAGTTCACTATCCACCCAGAAAGCCTTTGTTTGGGTAGCAGGAGTTGCAGCTTATTTCTTGGCTTCCCTAAAATATTACACCCTCATGGAGACAATATTTTTGCAAATGCCTCTGTGATCCACTAAGTTTTACAACATGCCCATTTTAGATCTATGCTTTCTGGAACATAATTGTTTCCAGTCTAATTACAAAATTCACAGGAAATCCTGATACTACCTTGGGCAATAATGTCCTGGCTAATAGAAATGGCTTCTCTATTTATTTTTCAGAGTGAGTCAATAATTAAAGCCTGGAGCTTACTCATCACTCTCAGCAGACGTACTAACCAAAGGAAAGCTCATTTTGAGAGAAGGTGCATGGTGAGATGGACATTTTAACAAAAGAGAGAAACAAGAAGTGGGAACGGTACTCCTATTTTCAGCTTTTAATTTGTATTTCTCTTGTGTAAAGGTCAGCCATGGGCAAAGCATGCAACTGTTTAATGAACAAGGCCCGTAGTGTTTTCTGAGCTTTTTTCCTCCGATGTGTGAAATGTTCTTACTTAACAATATGATAAGTCTAAAACATATCAAAGCTGCATTCTAAGTCACCTCTGATTTTCCTCCTAATCACTAAATTCTAGATACTAATTCAGGATGACTTGTTTTGTAAGGACTGACAATACCATGTATATCACTGTCATTACTTTACCAATGGGAAGGGAGGGAATGAAAATGCACTTAAAATTACCTATACCTTATATGTTTTCCTTTTGGATTACGGTCAGGAAACTAAGTTTCACTCATGAGAATGAACAATGGTAATTCATTGTAAATTACATTACATCCATCAGTGTAGTTTAGTTAAAAGTCTACACGATTCACATTGAAAAGAACTGGAAGGAACACTTTTTGTTACAATAAAGTGAAGGGTTAGTATGGTTTTTGAACTTCTAATTTACAGAGGATTGAAACTAAAGTTCTCCACCCAAAAGAAAACAAAATAAAATAAAATCATTGTTAAATTATAACCACAATAAGGTGCCATAAAAATATTTTTCTGGAAGTTTCTTAATTTCTTAATTTTCTTTTGTCACACTCCAATTCATGAAATAAGTATACTTTAAAAGAAATGTACAGAATTAGATAGTTTGCTTAAAACATTATTCAACTTTTTATACAAAGGGACAAATTTTTCAAAATGACAGTCAGGGTTGGTGGATGCAATTTACACCTTCAAAATCTGACCCTGCATTTTGAACCTAGAATTGGCTTATAGGTATATTTGGCACATACAGCTCAGCTGCAGGCATATATCTGAGTATTAGTCCTGCTTAACACCTGATTGCTGGTACAAACCAGATAGTTAGAGATGCAGGTACTCCTACTGCCACCTGCAATTCATATGTGCAGGCACAATTTTGAGGGGAAGAAACTGAAAATGAAGCTCAGCTTCAGCTCTTTGAAAATATATCTAATGGTATGTCTTCACTACTGGCCAGATCGGCGGGCAGCAATCAATCCAGCGGGGATCTATTTTTGCCTCTAGTCTAGATGCGATAAATCGATCCCAGAGTGCTCTCCCATCCACTGCTGTATTCCAGCTTCACGAGAGGCGCAAGCAGAGTCGACAGGGGAGCGGAAGCAGTCGACTCACCGTAGTGAAGACAACTTCACATAGCTGAAGCTGTGTAACTTAGATCGACCCCCCCCCCCGCAACGCTATGATCTTAACCATAAAGAGGACTTGATGCAAAATACTTCTTTCATCGTTGTTACTGTTTAAAGATGAGACTGCATAAAAAGACTTGCACTGCAATTGTTTCACTGAAAATATCATTGGTTGATAAGTAAAAGATAAGTAAGAAATTCTGGATTTGGCTCATGATGAGTCAGAGCATCCAGAATATTCCATACATTAAAAGGGGGAAAGAAACTATTATAGGAATGTTGCAACGAAGTTTTAGAAAGCTTCTTATATGACAAATGCTGACTCATCTATAGCCTAACACATTTTGGAGAATTTAGCAGGTCTAATACTTCCATTCAGAAAAACACAAATAAGCAAACAAAATATTCAAGGTCTCAAAGCGCTGTCCCTTCAGTAACAGGATAACACAATTTTTATAACAAAGACACATGAGCTTTACTTCATACTGTGAAAGTGGGAAGTCAGCTGGGCTACTCAGGGTGTGTAGAGTTATGCACATAAGTATTTCTAAAATCAAAGACGTATCCTTTGCACTTTTCTTTTCTTTAGCTACTTCTTTCTCCCTACGATTATAGTCGTGAGGACCAGTTTTCTCCGGTTTTTTATATCAATGGATGATATGAATTCTTGTAGAACGATCCAACTAATTTCTCTAAGGGTGAGCCTATACTAGAAGCACTACATTGGTGCAGATGCACCGATGCAGCTGTGCTGCTCTCGCATATCTGGTGAAGACGCTCTATGCAGATGGGCGAGAGCTTTCCCATCAGCACAATAAATCCACCTCCACAAGAGGCAATAGCTCGGCTGGCGGGAGAAGCTGTCCACACTGGTGCGTTGGTTGGTATAACTTATGTCGTTCAGGAGGGCGGTGACTTATTCACACCACTGCGTGATGTAAGTGGTAGTTTAGACCTGGCCTAAGTAATAATCTCTGTCAAATCTTCACTCTGTTATTCTCACCAGGAATATACTGATATTACAGTTTACACATGGGGAGAAGAGCTCTAAAAATGAATGGTTTTAATATTAGATATTCCTGATAAAGCCATTTCTGGGGCTAACTCAATAATTCAAAAGTAAATATACAGTTTCTAATCACATCTTGCAATGGAAAAAAGAAAAGGAATTTACCAGGTTAAATACCTTCTACAAAAAAATGTCAGGCCTCAGCACATTTCTATATCCAAGTTAGCAACCCTAGAAAATAGACATTTGTAATGGAAAATGCTGATGTAACGTTACAGCATTCCAAACAATGCTATAATTATATTTCCTGATTGCAGACTGACTGAAAGAATTACTATCCAGAACAAAAACATCATAACTCGTCAGAAAGAGTCAATCAGAATTCTTGGATTATAGAAAACTCACGAGACACTTATCTATACAGCCACAGCCAGAAGATGTCAGGGAATCAATTCATATAACGTGCCAGCTTAATGAAATCTGCATACAAAATTTATGAACGCAGTAATATTCTTTTTTATCACAAGTTATTAATGGTCAATTTAATTAATACCTACAGCTGGAGTGCTTTGGTTCTATATGATATTTTAATCATCTTTAGCCACGTATTTAAATGAATTTCATTTCATATCCATCAGCTCTTCAGAGATAAGAAAGCCTTTACATTAGCATAGAGATATTCGAGGTAGTTACTAATTTTGTCTTTATGCTGTTATTGATTTCTTTAAAATTTACACCGCAAGAACAGAACTACATACTCCACTACAATAGCATTTGTTTTAATGCCTGAAAAATAATAGAAAGGGTTTAGTGTTTTTTTTTAAAGAGAGATCTTACATACATAGTCATTCTAAAGCTTCTTTATGGTTACCTTTCTAAATTATAGTTCTCCGTCTTAAGCCAAAATCTACTATCCTTCAAAGAATACACAGCTGGAAATCTGACATTCACACAAGTAAAAAAAATAAAAACAAAGTGATACAAACAGCAATGTACTTAAGACGAAATGAAATTTTCTAATGATCCCTTATTTGCTTCAGAGCAATGTACCTTGTAACCAGGGCGGCGCTTCCATTTAGGCGGCCTAGGCAATTGCCTAGGGCACCAGGATTATTGGTGGGCGGCATTTTGCCGGAGGGGGCAGCAGGCGGCTCCAGTGGAGCTGCCGCAGTCGTGCCTGCAGACGGTCGGCTGCTCCCGCAGCTCCGGTGGACCTCCCGCAGGCAGCACTGCGGCAGCTCCACCGGAGCCACAGACCAGCGGACCCTCCGCAGGCACGACTACGGCAGCTCCACCAGAGCCGCGGGACCAGGGCGTGGGGCAGCTAAATTGCCGTGCGCCTAGGGCGCTAAAACCCCTAGCGCCGGTCCTGCTTGTAACAGGCCTTTAAAAAAATCATTAGGAAGATATTTTTATAAAAGAAAGAAGAAATAAGATCATCCAAGGAGGAAAAGTAGTGCTAGAATATGTGGAGAGATCTTTTTATGCTTGGATAAAGAAGAAGAGTCAGAGGTCAGAGAAAGGTAATACACTGCTTGAGAATGAGGCCATGTCTACATTTACTGGTAGATTAGCGCTGCTGCGATTGATGCAGCGGTGTCAATTTAGTGGGTCTGGTGAAGACCCGCAAAGTCAATGGCAGAGCACTCTCATTTTAACTCCAGTACTCCAGCTCCCCAAGAGGAGTAAGGTAAGTAAGTGGAAGACTACCTCCCATTGACACAGCACAGTGTCGACACCGCAGTAAGTTAACCTAGCTATGTTGACTTCATTTATGATATGCACATAACTGAAGTAGTGTTACTTATGTTGACTTACCATGCTAATGTAAAGCAGCCCTGAAAATCCTCCCTCTTCTACAGGGAGAAAGCATCTTTTTTCAAAGGAACAAGTTGTTTCAATGGAATTCACCCCAGAAGGCCAGATGTTCCCTATAGGACAGGAGAGATGTTAAGGCTCCTGGACGGTAGATGTGGTACAAATGTGGACTGACTTAAATCAAAGCAATTTAAATAACCAATTTTAATTATGATTTATATCCAAAAGCAGGAAACCTTTATTAAAATTGTTGATTTTAACCATGTTTCGCATTTGCACTATTTTATTTTCCTAAAGAACAGTTGAGTCTCATTGGTTCGTTACCACTGAAACATGTTGATTTCCAAGAAAAAAAGCTTGTACATTTTATTACTTTATCATGAATAATATAGTAAATAAGGACTGCATCAATTTTGTGTCAATCTCAATTCGGATGGAAATTCAAATTCAATTAAAAATGCTCAAAGCCAGCATTTTTTTATTATTAAATAAAATGACCTTAAATATGCTGGAGACATAAGAAAAAATGTTTATCAGAACCTGTTTTGCATTTAAAATTGACTGATAAACAAAGGAAGCATTTTCCGCAGTTAAATTAATTGAATTGACTATTTCTGTTCACTGTGTCCCTCAAGATTTTATAACTAACAGATCTTGTCCTCTCAAACCTGGTTTTGGAAAAGGAACACAAGCTTTCCCACATTTTCTACCCCAAATTGATTTTAAACTTTGAATGAACTAGTCATTTAACTGAACTAGTTGAATAAACTCAAATGAAAAAATATTCTCCCTGTATCTGCAGAAGAAGGCGTTGCTGTCAAAAGCTGGTTTAGCCCTTCAACAGACTCAGGTTCCAGGTGCTTAGCCAGTAATTTCCATCAGTTCAGTGGAAGACTTTCTTTAAAACAAATGACATCAAATACGTACTACTAAATTCTATTTTTTGTATTTAATTTAAATGGTTTTAATATATTATAATAAGTTTAGATCTTCACATAAATTGTCAATTTCAAATTTTTAAATAGATTAATATTTTTAAAATAAATCTGTTTAGTTTAAATTTTAAAATCTTCTTTTTAACGTCTATTTTTATCCATCCAATGCAGAATAAGTGGCTGTAACAACCAACATTATAGTAACCCAAACCATGTGCCTCTTCTTTCATTGTAAAGACCAAGCCTAACCTTTTATTCATTGTGCCGAATTAATTCATGTAAAACCAAGGGGAGAAAGAACAGAATGAGTCAGAATAAGTACAGCAGAGGCCACTCAGTAGGGTACTTGGGCATGCCTGGCCTCCTTTGGTGTGGAGTCTGCAGGAAATGCATGGGCATGCCCACATGGAAAAACTGAGTCACTCTGGGTGTCCCAAAGGATGTAAGTATAAATCTAAACAGCATGTATATTTTTTCTGTATTACCACTCAATTTGAATTAAGTATAAATCTTTACTCCCCTGGAGTCTGCAAAACTGCTCTTATAACTATAATGGCTCACAAAGCTGTTTCTATTCCAGTATGTGTTATGAATAAGGGCAATCATGATTCATTAAAATTCATTTTAAGCCAGTTCAATCTGCCTCAATTTTCCCCTTCTCATCAAGCAGGATAACATATGCACAAACTATTGGGCTAAGATAGCAAACTAACCTGAGAATGGAATCAGACAAATCAAATTACAAGAAAGTATTCATAATAATGCTGCCAAGTCTCAACAATGCAACATACAAACAATGTTGGTGTTATTAAATATCTATATTACATTCTAATCCAGAGATATTTTAAGTCACAATTATGAAGGCAGTGGATGATCATATAAGTAGGGCTACTCTTGAGGCACTTGGTAAGAAAAAAGTTGATCCTAAAAGAGGAATGGTCCTTCCTCATTCAAATATTAGTAAAGATTTTAGAAAAATGTATGAGACAAAGTTTGTACACTTGAAACATTTAGCGTTAACAAAGGCAAAGGTCATCCACTGCAATATATATATCATGGCCAATGATCTAGAGGCCTTCACAAAAAATAAACTCTTCTCCAATTTTCATACTTTAAAATTAGTTCTAAATGCTAACATTCATGAAGAAGACAATGTAAAATCTTTGAGGGAGTCTAGTCTCCTGTAAATGCATGTACATCACTCCTCCAACGTTTGCAAGTGACATGCTTCTGATCAGAGATAGAAATATGCACTTCAGTCTGAGTTCTCCATCTTGTCAGTTTACAACGCAATCTAGCATGTCACATGACAAACATTTACGTAATGTCTGTCCCAGTTCTGGAAAGCCTTACTTATAATAGTCTTTATTCATGCAAGCTGGCCCATTAAATCATTGGGGTACTTGCATTAAGAACTATTCAGGGGGGTAAGGATGTGCCAAATGAGTCCTTGGTTTTTCTGTATTTATTCTTTCCTTTGTTGTTCGTGACTTGTTTAAGAGAATAAATAAAAAAGATTTAAAAAGTAGAATAAGAAATTACAAGATGGGATTTTCAAAACTGCCAAAGTGATATAGAGGTGATAGTCCCATTATTAGTCAACCACAGATTCTAAAACATGCATTACAGACCCAAGCAACCCTGTTCTGGGGCTGTTTATAATGTATAATTTCACTATCGTCATTGTTTCCACTTGAATACAAAGATTAACCCTTCAGCCACTTCTCATGTGCAACTCCCACCAAAATCAGTGGGAGTTCTGAGAGCAGAGCATCTGCAGCTTCAGGCTCATGGATTGCACCATATTAACAGACAAACTCACCAGGTCAATACTTTATAGATAAAAAGTATTATTACAATAGCAAGTTCGAATTGTTAAGCAAGATTGACTTAAAAATCACACTCATTTTTGAGATACAAAAACCAAAAACCCCCAAACAACAAACTATTATTTACATAGACATGCATGCTTTGCTGGATTGGAGCCTGTAAGCATGTGCCTAACTTTGAGCACACGAGCAGACCTATTGACTTAAACTTGAAGTGCCTTACTGGATCTTGGCCATAGTCATTCTGCTGATTTTTTTTAAAATTAATTAGGATTTTTAGTTTTGTTTCCAGACTTTGATCTGGAACAAACAGTTTCTTTCAGGTCTTAGATCTCAGAGAATGAAATCCCAGCTTCACTGATGTCTTCTGAGTTTTATCATGGACTTCAGTGGAACCTGAATTTCAGTCAGAGAATATAGTGATTTCATATTATTCTTGATATAACCCTATGATATAACCAGTGTTGTCTGTTGAAGTTCTGCCATTAACTTAAACGGATTGTGAACACATGATGAACATAGGTGCTCAGATACTATGGTGCAGGGCACCATTACAAAAAGATAAGTAAATGCAAACATTGATCTAGGAACAATTCTGAAGCCTACTTTGTTACATGATCTGACCTCCTGAAATATTTTTTCCGTTATGAGTGTCATTAATTTAAATTACACTGTTAATTGTTCTTTGTAGTGCACTAAATATGTGCATCTTCCCCCCTGTATCATCAAGGGACTGGCACTGACAAGGAAAGTCAAACTCCAGCCCACACACAAATAATAGCTTTCCATTAGTTTTCCCATTTCACCTGAATAATTCCTGATAATCATGAATAATGATGTTATTTGACACTCTAATGATATCATGCTATGCAACTTCAATCCATCAGTCACTGTCAGAAAGGTCAAATATTTGTATTCCATTACATTATCCAGAGTTCATTAAACAGTTAAATGACATTATACAGTTTAATTATACTTCCAAATGAAACTAGCACATATCACTTAGATACTAGGATCTAAGTGCATGTGTCGCCATTATAAAGAAAGATCAAAGTTTTGGATATGCTGTGGAAAAGATATACTTCAAATAATAGCTTTTTATCTGGCTGAACTCCTGAGTTTATTTGGTATAGGTACTTCAAAAACAACGTATGTTCTTCAGTTTCCCAGTAAGTTTATCATGCTTTTCAGCGTAAATGACTAATAGGGATTCAAATATATAACACCAGTATTCAGAGTGGAGACCATCAATTCTAGGATCACCACATTTTTCTTCTGGGAGAAATTGCTTATTGACTAACAGCATCTGTAGGCAAGACATTGTCTCTTCATTTTGCATTTGAATCAGTGGCATGTGATAGAAAAAGAAGGAAAAGAAGAAAACCTTTCCTGCCCGTGATATTTTGTCCTACATTAAGTCAGAATGGAGGCAATTGAGCGCACATTTTGACACAAACAATTCAGTCAGTTACCCACTGTGCTGACCGAAACCATCATAAAACACAAGCATGAAGCATGTTCTCTGAGAATGTAAAGAGCATCACTTTATTAACTCTATATATTCAAAAACATTAGACTGATGCCAAGTTATCTCAGTAAATATTTAGCAGCAAATACTTAGCAAGTAAATAGCACTTCTTGCTTAGCATAAATCCAGTACCCTCATATCAAAATCATTTTCTTCCGGAAGAAAAAATTGGAAGATATGATACAGTCATTAAGTAGCCATCAGGAGCAACATATTGATTTAAGGAGCCTTGCAAAGAAATCACAGCATCAGTGATTGCACTGAACGTCTCCACTCAGCCACAAATGTCTAAATGAGAAGGTGCATTAGGGAGAGAAACAAGGAGAATTAATACAAAGAAAGCGGGTTAATGTCTGCACAAGGGTAAATGAGAACAAAAAAACCTAATAAAGCAATGAATTTCAGCATCCTACAAGTGGCTTATTAAAATTATGTTTTTTCTTTTAGTTGCAAGTTGGCCACTTGCCCAGCCAGTCTGAATCTGGAGACATGTCAAATATACCCAACCCCTCTTTTTTGATCAGATATTTTCTTCAATTCACTGGATTATTTCATGTCTGAAGAAGTAGTGAGTACTTCCAGTTAGCAGAGAAGTAAGAGAGTTCTTTGGTTCTAAATCTAGAATGAATCACATATTTTCAGCAGATCACCTGACCTGCTGTTCAATGCAACTCAAGCCCCAAGTTAGGTGTCTGGGCTCCTCATGCATTATAAGGGGAGAGTTAGGCACCTCAGGAAAGCATCATCAGAAGCCAGCAAGCTAAGCGGGGAGCTGTCTCAGCTAGCCAGGAGTGAAATGCAGGGGAAAGGCTTATGGCCCAGCTGCATGACAATACTTTGGTATTGCTACTCATCTGGCCCTACTGTGCCCAACTGAGTGGCCAGAAGGAGGCAACTATCTTCACTCAGGATTCTCAGCTGTGACTGCTCTCCTAGAGTTGGTGCCTAAGCCAGGGCAACTCCTTTGCATGAAAAAACACAAAGATACCCACACCCATTTATGCCCCATAGTCCTGAGATGTGAGATACCTGTTCTCAAATACCTGCTCTGCCTGACTGAGAGCAGGGACTTGCACCCACATTCCAGGTGAGGGCCTTGACCACCAGGCAAGGGGGTGCCCGAGGTCAGGCTCTCAATCTCTCCTGTTGAAGCTGTTGCACTGTGTACAAATAAATATTCATTGGGTCAGAGAGGGGGAAAGTGAGAGTGTGATTCTTTAGCTAGGTGGTCAGTACACTCACTGGGATGTGAGAGAATTAAATTCAAGTCTTTGTTCCAATGGCTAATCAGGGAGAGTGGGAGTCAAACCTTGGTCTTCTAGTGATAGACTCAATGAGTATGTCTAGACCTCAATTAAACAGCTGTGGCTGGCCCATGGGGTTCAGGCTGAAGGGCCGCAAAACTGCGATGTTGGCGTCTGGGGTTGGGCTGCAGCATGGGGTCCCAGAGCTCGGGGTCCAGCCCGAGCCTGAAAGCCTATACTGCAATTTTAGGGCCCTGTAGCTTGAGCCCCACAAGCCTGAGTCAGCTGACATGGGCCAGCCACAGGTGTTTAGTGGACATGTACGTACCCAATGAGCTCAATCTATTTAGCTTAATAAAGAGAAGGGATGTGCCAATGTAGCAATCTAGCGTAGACTTGCCATAGTTGTTAGCACGGCATTTAGTACACTGGATGAGGAGGTACAGCACATATTGTGATAAGCATGTGCAGAATCCACGGATCTTGAAAGGTGTGTTGATCATTGTAGTATTGGAGATACGTCTACAGATTTTGCATTTGTTGTTGTGGCAGGGTCTGGTGTGGCTTTGGGTTGGCATGTCCTGGTCAGTGGGGAACTTGCGTCTGATGATGAGCTTGAAGAGGCTGGGGAGTTGATTGAAGGCCAGAAGTGGGAGTTCAGAAAAGATTTCCTTCAGCATGGGGTACTTACTGAGTACAGGTTATAGCTGTTTGAAGATACACCATATGTGTTCCTGTGAAGATAAGCAGGTAACAACTGAAGGTGTGCGATAGGAGGGAGGTTTATATAATCGTATTGAAGCAGATTCTCTTGAGATATTTGGGTGGCCCATTCCATGATGTTATCATCTTCTCTGATGGTTTGTCCTTGTTTGGTGAAGGCAGTTGTGAGTGTTTTAAGATGAATATCCCAGACTTTCTCCTTGAAACATATTCTGTGATCTCTGACTATCTGGCTGTAAATAATAGATTTCATGGTGTGTTTGGGGTGGTTACTGGATCTATGAAGGTAGGTGTGATGATCCATGCATCTCTTGTATATAGTTGTCTGTAGGGTTCCATTGTTGAAGCGGATTGTGATGTCCAGAAAGTTGATGTTAGTATGGGAGTATTTCAGAGAGTTTTTAATGGATGGGTGGTAGTTGCTGAAGTTATGTTGGAAATTATGAGAGAGTTTAAGCCATCTGTCAAGAAGATGAAAATATCATCGATGTATCTTGGGTAAACCATTGGTTTGGGGGGGGCACTTGTCCAGAAATTCTTCTTCATGGGCCATCTTGAAGCTGGGGTTTTGGGGAGCCATCCTAGTACCCAGGATTGTTCACATGGTTCAGAGGAGCATCTGGCAATGTGTTTGGGGTTGATATCTGAGGGTTTCCCAATCTGTTCCATCTTTTATTTAGCTGTGATGCTCTGAGTACCTTTCCCAGACCTGAAGAACAGCTCTGCATGGCTCGAAAGCTCGTCTCTCTCTGTCAAACAGAAATTGAGCCAATAAAAGATATTACCTCATCCAACTTGTGTCTCTAATATTCTGGGATCAATATGGCTACAACTACACTGCATTTTAAAATCTGGGCCTTTTTGCTGCCAAGCAGACATAAAACATTTTAAAGATAATTGCCATTCTGCTAAGCCATATTTCCTTGTTTGTTTTATGACGTATGGAAAAGACATTACTTTCATTCAGATTCTGTTTAAAACTCATCTTTCAACAGCACTAAATCTCTCATGGCTGCCACAATGTATTGTTCACTTCCCAACTCCTTGTGATAACACCCATTCAGATTTTTTAACCCTGTCAAATAGCATTTGACTGTTCAGATAAAAGACTTTTTCCAATTTACATAAACTAATTTTTGTCTTATTCTTCCAACTTCAATCAGCTATAATTTACTGACATTGATAGTAAAACTAAAAATCCCATTTCTGATCAACAATCATTTTTGGCATTTTCTAAAGGAAAATCAGGGAGTAATGTCACAGGGAAAGGAAAAGTCATTTCCTCTCAATCAATGCCAAAATTGTTACCATCTGAACCAGTGTGTGTTTTACAATAGTTAAAAAGCAGGGGAATGGGAATCAGAACTCCTGGGGGTTATTCCCTGAATTGCTGTGGAATCTCTGTAGTTTACTTCATTTATAAAATTCTCAGTAAGCCCTGGTCTACGCGGGGGGTGGGGGGGGAATCAATCCAAGTTACGCAGCTTCAGCTACGTGAATAACAAAGCTGAAGTCGACGTACTTAGATCGACTTACCGTAGTGTTTTCACCGCGGTGAGTCAACTACTGCTGCTCCCCCATCAACTCGCCTGTGTCTCTCTCAGTGGTGGAGTACAGGAGAGCACTCAGGAGGTCGATTTATCACGTCTAGACTAGACATGATAAATTGACCCCCGCTGGATTGATCGCTGCCCGCTGATCCAGTGGGTAGTGAAGACATACTCTTAGTGTCCAAATCATGTGCTCTGGGTGTCCATTATATAAAATTACATGATCTATGATTTATAAACTGCTTATCTCCCCTCAAACAATAAGTAAATTACCTTCTGCAAAAATCATCATCCCCACTCCATAGTAAACACAATACTAAACCCTTTGTGACTTTGGGTATGTCCATACCTCAACTTGAATATTTCTCCATTGGAGGGATCATTATTTACATAACTCCCACCCCAATGTGTTGTGTGGCTTAAATGTTGATTACTGGGAAGGTTTCCTGATCTGACTCAACTAGGACCAGGGAGTTTGAATCAGCTGTCGACTGGCAAGTGAGAGCTCTGTGTAAGCTCGAAAGCTTGTCTCTCTCACCAACAGAAGTTGGTCTAATAAAAGACATTGTCTCACCCACCTTGCCTCTGTAAATGTGGTGCCAGACAGACACTCAAAATCCAGATTTTATTTCTTGCTGCCAGTTGTGTGCAGACAGTTGTGTCAAGGGCACAGCTGGCTCTCAGTCTGGTCAGTAGCAACCCAGCAAGCTCAGCTGGGCCCAGTGAGACCCATCCAAATGGTTGCATTTCCTGATTGGGCAGATGAGCCAGCAGCCTACTACTTCAGGAGCTCAGTCCATATCACCTCTGCAGCTGCACTTACCCTGCTCTCGCTTCCGCTTCCTGCTCCAGCCCTCCTCCTGCCGTGCTCTAATTCCTGCTTTGTTCTGGATTTTGATTCCTGGTTCTGACTCCCGGCTACAACCCTGACTACAACTCTGGATTACCCTTTGCCTTAGACTTTACTTCTGACTCCCAGCTCTAACTGTTGACAGTCTCTGACTATGACTCTGGTGTATCCTTCATTTCTGACTGGTTCTGACCTTCTGCTTCACCCTTGGACCAGTGCCTGAACTCTGTATCTTCACCTGCCATCACTCAAACTCCAGCCAGAACCACCAGCCAAGATCCTGTTCCACCCATTAGGCGGGCTGCCCGTGCCTTGGCAGCTTACAAATTGAAGAACTCACTCACTCACTTTAGGCGACATACTAGATTGCAAATCAACTCCAAACATGAGGACCAAGGGTGAACATTATGTTGAGGACCCTATTTGTGATGCAGTTGTTCTAAATCTTACCTCTGTTCCATAAGCTTTTATGAAGAGGCAGCAAGAAGAGTCTCTGTGAAAGCCCATAGTGAATGGATATGCAAGTAGTTTAGCTAGAAACATTGCTTAAGAGAGGTAATTTTCAAAGGAACACAGGAGAGATAGGCACTCAAGTGTCCCTTGGTGCTGGTGAAAATCTCCCCCAAAACATAGTGTGTGCTAAGTGCTGTTATAAATGCTTATTTGTATGTGTGTATGAAATACAGTGAATTACAGATAGCAGATGCTCTACACTTTTGAATCGTGCCTTTTAAAATTGCGTAGATCTTCTAAATTGGTGGAATTTTCAAAGTGCATCTACTGTACTGATGCGTGGTTTCAAGCTCTTTGAAGGTGCTCTCAGCACAATGTAAAGTTTAGGGTTTTAATGCAACAGCCATGGTTTTGAATCTGTGACTCTTTCTGCAGAAGGTAGCCGCACATGCTGCTACATTGACAATATTGATATGTTCTGATATCACTAATTACAGGGTTTGCTTTTTTTTTTTTTTTTTTTAAATGTGGACTGCACAAAATTCAGTCATGACCTGAATTTACATGAGGATTTCAGGAATTAAAGTTAAGCCTCAATGACAGAGTGAGAAATAGAGTAGTAATAAAAATAAAATAAGGCCAACATTTTCAAATGGAAGTCAATTCAACCTGCCATAAGACCAAACATGCCTCTAAAAAGACAACAGTGGCAATTCGTAAAACCTTGTTAATCTGACTTTAGATAGATATGGTTACCTCAGTATTTATAGCACTTTCATCAGGTCCCTTCAGTTGATATAGGGTATAACACAGACCACTAAAAGGTATAGTTACCTAGTTATTCAAGCTAAGTAGCAAAATTTTAAGGGTTGCTACTTTATTTCACACATTTTTATTGTATTCTTAAATTACAATTAATTCCCAAAAGGCCTTTTTATTATCAAGAAAACAGGTCTGTCATGAAATGTAATTAGCAAGTCATGAAGGTCTTTACTACCCAGAAATTCAGAATTCTGTGTTCTTGACACTACAGCATTCGCAGAATTCAGCAGCTCATGTGTCAAGGAACAAAGATCAGATTCTGGAATTAAAGCTATGATGGATCTCTTACATGAAGCTGGCATTGCTGTCTCTTGTTGCACTCCCACGTATCATAGAACATGAAGACTTAGGGTGCAATTGGCTCTATTGAAGTCAATATTACAACTTAGTTGACTTCAAGTGAGGTCAGGGTAGCCTTGGTTTCTTCCTATGCAGCAATATTGAAGCTGGACTACTATGAATGTATGTTAATGTAAAACTGTTAGTGACATGACTTTGCAAAGATGGGCGGGCAACCTTCTAAAAAGCATGGGATAAGGTATTTGCTGCAGACAAGAAAACAAACTAACTTGGAGCTTTCTACCAGACTTTTCCATGTTACAGCTCATGTGCCTGACAATCCATAGTAGCAATTCCGGCTACGTCTATGCATAGACTGACTGTGGATAAAGGGAAGAGGATGCACCTTCCATGTGCTCACAGTACTTCAGCACTTAGGGCATATGAGCGTAAGCTCTCATGATGAACACATTCATACGCAGTCTTCTAGTATTTGTGCCCCATATGAAAAACTGAGCATCTGCCAAGGAACTAGTTGATGTTGTGCAGTTACAGCTGGTTGCTATTATTCCCAAGAGAAATGTGCAACCTCTGTTTTATATGCTGTGGGTAAATTCACCTCTCAGTTACGTCAGTGCAACTCCATTCACCATCATCAAGTACACAACAATGCCAAATATCATACAGGAAAAGCTTTAAGAATCAGGAAGTATTATCTGTCTATGCCATTTCTAATGCACCAACTCTCTTACGTATTTTGTTCACAGAGATGCTGCTATTCTGCTGTCCCAAGTTTAAATGATTCTGTTTTGGATCTCCCCCACCCCTGGCCCTGCTCCTTGTTTTTCAGACTTTGGTAGAGCAGACAGTATTTTGCATCATGTCAGGAAAAGGGCTGGGACTGGCTTCCTGTCTTGTCTACTCCACAGCTGGGTCCCACTCCAGAGGTCAATAAAACCTTGTTCTGAAGAGTTTGGGATTGAGAGTGATCATGTTGCAGTAGGATGGTGATGCCTCAGTTTGGAGAGGGTCGGGAAGGGGAAAGGAGAGGGGCACAGAGAGGGGATGTCCAAGGCAACTAGGACATGCACATTTAAGTGCTTTAAACTCTCATCTTCATTTCAAGAAAATATAATCATGTGATTACAATGCTGTATAAGAACTAGAAACAACAATTTAAGTCCTATGGGGATTGTACATGGCTTGCTTTTTTGAGATGCACATGGTCATGGGGTTCGCTCCACTCACCATTGTGGCACCTACTTGTGCCTCATCTGCTAATTAGCTCACCATGGGTTTGATGTCAACTCGTGCTGTTTCCCAGCCCCTTGTCCCAATTTCTCATGCTCCACAAGCCGCAGCGCTTCCTCTTTGGGGCTTCACCCTCTTGCCAGGTCACTATAGTTTTTCCCCATTCTGGGATATCAAAGTCTCTTTAAACAAGTCACCTCATCTTTTAAGTCCACTTCCCTGTCCATGCCATGCACCCCTCGTAGCTGGTAGGGGAACCCAGGCCTGCCCTCTAACCTGGGTTCCAGCTTAGGAACCCTACAATCAGTAGCTAAGGTCCATGCAGCCTCACGCTTGCTGCTGTTTTCCCTAGGCCTCTTCCTACTCCTTTCAACACTGAGAATGACTGGACATACTGTCTTCCAGCAGCCCCCTTCTACTCTCCTCTCCTCGGCTTTATAGAAAGCCCAGCCTCTTCCTGCCAAGCTGTGCATCAGACTCTGCTAGATCCGTATATCCAGCTTACACCTCACCCAGGTTCAGCCCTTCCTATCAAGTAGCCCTTTCCAAGCCATTTTAACCCCATTCTGGGTGGTGTGGGGTGAACACCCCATCACACACACCATCAAGGTGTGGATTTTGACTTTTTGTTTAAGGTTTATTTTTATTTATCATGAGGGCACAAATTAGCCAAGAAAAAGAAAAATGTACACACAATTGTGTGTGCCTAACTTCAAAAACCCCTTAATCTCTGGCTAATGATGTCAAAAAGGCTGTTTATCTGACTGCAAAGTTCCTACCCAAATGATGAAAGGGAGGTGCCATCACTCCCAAAACTCTATGTTGGATTAACTTCAAAAATCAAAACAGTTTCCAGAGCTGCAGAGTTAGCTTTTCGCTCTGGTGACTAAGAATAGCATGCCACAGATGGTGAAGAGAGGTGTAGTATTACAATTAGATCTTTCCATGAATAGTCTGCCCAGAATGAGGTAAAAATAGTGTATTTGCCTTTTATTATTTTATTATTTAGTAAAGAAAAGAAGAACTTTCAAATATCTATTATCCTACAGGACTATAAACAAATATTTATTATCTATGCTAAGTTAAAAAAAAAATTTCCTAAGCATTCTACTTCCCCCATTTCATGCAAAGAGACCAGACCTAACAGCTCCCAGCAATTTTTCTATTAAAAATAAATTTTAAAAAAAAGTTTTGCCCTATTCTACAATTCTACATTTTTTATTAATACATGGTATCACTTGAACAGCAATAAAATAGTCAACAGATGTTAATTTGATGCCTTCATTTGGAAATATGTTCATACTTTCTTCAGGGACAGTGCTCATAAATTAATGTAATTTGAAACCATCAATACAGAACATTATAATTCAGCAAGATTATTAAAGATGTGTTGACTCTATTCCAATAAATCTCTCTCAATCTGCTTTGAAGATCTCAGATATTTGTGTCACAGTATAGAGCTGCTTTTCTTCTTCAAAGTACACTACAAAATCAAATATTCTCCCTTCCTCCCCCCGTCAGTTCATATTCTGCTTTCTGTAAGATATATAACTGAATTAACAATTTAAGAAGATTCAGTCCCACACCCTGCCCTCCCCAAGAAAAGTATTTGCTTACGTCTACGTATCTCTGATCTCAGAAGTTCTGATCTCTCTCCCAGCTCCATATTTCTACTTGTATTTTTTTCCCCTCCAGTGAAATGTTTTAAATGAATTTTAAAACAAAAAAGTTGCCCACTCCTAAATCCCTGATTCTCAAACTGAAAATAAATTCCAGTCAACACATGCTTAAGGGTCTGGTATCTCATCACCAGCCTTCCACCCTAGGGGGACAGGGTGAACTACTTCACATCCAGCCAGCTCCGTTGCCTGATCCAGCAAAGGAAATGACACTAGCTAGCACAGATGGCTTTTCCCTTACATGAGGCCCAACGTTGTTCCTATTTTAACTAGAAATAATTTTAATGGGAACTAGACATCCAAATCTCTGAAATGGCTTTGAAAATCTCAGCCATGAAACCTACAGGATTGAAAGCCTTCAGACCCACCTTTAAGCAAGCAAAAGAATTAAAAACAATGAAATTTAGGAGGAAAACCCCATAAACTTGAACAATATTATCCCTCATCCTGAAGGATCAATGTAACAAATAATTGTGTGTGCAGTAAAATTAAAATAAAGAGCTTGTCAAATACGCCAAGCTATCCTTTGACAGGAATGAACAGGAGACAAAGAGTTGAATGTAAGATACTAAATCAAAACACAAATATTCAGACTGTGACACTTCGTCAGGGTACCCAGGGCTGTGAGACCCCTCACTGTGACCTCTCCTTAGCATGAAGGAGCCTTGTCTGTACCTGCCGGGGTCAGCTTCCCGAATCCACCCTCCATGGGCCACACAAGCACTGCCTTCTAGGCTTCGCAGGCCCCAGTGTTACTCTACAAGTTAGCAATTGGCACCTTACAGTCCTCGAGCATCTCCCTGGGGTATCCAGCCCCTGGTCCTCTGGGCACTCTCAGTATTCACAGGTTCGCTGCTTCCAAAAAAGCAACACACCCCAGATTACCAGTTCAACCTCTGATTACCACTCTTAGATAAACACACAGCACTTAGATAAATTTATAGTGAAAGTAAGTACAAGTTTAATTAACAAAGCACAGAGATTCAAGTGATAGCAAGTAGAAATATTGGAAATAAATGGTCATAGCTAAAAAAGTCATAACAGCCATTCAAGATCCTAGACTTTAACTAGTTACTCAGGTCTTCAGGAGTAATAACAACTCAAAATCTTTTCAATGTTTTGCAATCAGGTTTGGCTGTGACCCTCCTTTCATGAGACTAGTATGCTTTCAGTATTTCCCCTAGGTAAAGAATTTCATGGGTTTCCTTGTATCTTATAGCATCCCAGAACAATCATGTGTCATTATTCATAACCAGGACATCCCCCTGCTTATTTCATCCTGTAAATTTCATCTCTTGTAGATTTCAGTATTTTTCATTCAGCCCAGTCTCAGTATGCAATTAGTATGCAGTAAACTGTGAGGAACACAAATCACAAATGACCAGCTCGGGAGATAGGTGTCTGTTACCTCCTGCCTGAAAGGAACATGTCCGAGGTATGTCACCTCCTGGTGACCTACCTTAATTCCAAAACCTTAAGAATATAATTTTCAGTGTAGATACTAGGGCTGTCAATTAACGGCAGTTAACTCACGCAATTAACTCAAAAAATTAATCATGATTAATCATAGTATTAAACAATAGAATACCAATTGAAATTTTCTACATATATTGATTTCAATCACACCAGAATACAAAGTGTACAGTGCTCACTTTATATTATTTTTATAACAAATTCTTGCACTGTAAAAATGATAAACAGAAGAAATAGTATTTTTCAATTCACCTCATACAAGTACGGTAGTGCAATCTCTTTATCATGAAAGTGCAACTTACAAATACATTCAAAAATAAAACAATGTAAAACTTTAGAGCCTACAAGTCCATTCAGTTCTACTTGTTCAGTCAATCGATAAAAGAAACAAGTTTATTTACATTTACGGGAGATAATACTGCTCACTTCTTAATACAATGTCACCTGAAAGTGAGAACAGGCATTCGCATGGCACTGTTGTAGCCAGCGTCACAAGATATTTACATGCCAGATGCACTAAAGGTCCATATATTTCTTCATGCTTCGGCCATTGTTCCAGGGAACATGCTTCCATGTTGATGATGCTCATTAAAAAAAATGCATTAATTAAATTTGTGACTGAACTCCTTGGGGGAGAATTGCATGTCTCCTGCTCTGATTTACCTGCATTCTGCCACATATTTCATGTTATAGGAGTTTCGGATGATGACTCAGCACGTGTTGTTCATTTTAAGGACACTTTCATTGCAAATTTGACAAAATGCAAAGAAGATACCAATGTGAAATTTCTAAAGATAGCTACAGCACTCGACCCAAGATTTAAGAATCTGAAGTGCTGTCCAAAATCTGAGAGGGAGCATGCTTTCAGAAGTCTTAAAAGAGCAACACTCCGATATGGAAACTACAGAACCCAAACTACCAAAAAAATCAACCTTCTGCTAGTGGCATCTGACTCAGATGATGAAAATGAACATGCATTGGTTCGCACAACCAGAACCCATCACCAGCATGGATGCATGTCCTCTGGAACGGTGGCTGAAACATCAAGGGACAGAAGAATCTTTAGCGCATCTGGTAAGTAAATATCTTGCAATACCGGCTACAACAGTGCCATACAAATATCTGTTCTCACTTTCATGTGACATTGTAAACAAGAAACAGGCAGCATTATCTTCTGCAAATGTAAACAAACTTGTTTGTCTGAGCGATTGGCTAAACAAGAAGTAACACTGAGTGGACTTGTAGGCGTTAAAGTTTTACACTGTATTATTTTTGAATGCAGGATTTTTTTGTACATAATTCTACATTTTTAAGTTCAACTTTCATGATGAAGAGTTTGCACTACAGTACGTGTAATGAGGGAATTGAAAATTTGTAATAAAAATATATATAAAGTGAGCACTGTACACTTTGTATTCTGTGTTGCAACTGAAATCAATATATTTGAAAATGTAGAAAACATCCAAAAATATTTAAATAAATGGTATTCTATTATTGTTTAACAAAGCGATTAATCGTATTCACGTGATTAATTTTTTTTAATTGCTTAACAGCCCTAGTAGATACATAACCCCTTAAATATTACCTGCGCATACATGTCTCAGTGATTTAGATGACCAGCATGCTACTGGCTCTTGGTAAAGACCTCACTCACATGCCATGCTTTGGTGAAATATTATGTATACCTCTGATGAAAGGGATCTCTGTAAACCCTGTGCACACTCAGTGCCTTCTTCCAGATGGCACTAAGAAATCCCTAGATCACACAGAGTAAGTGCACCTGATATTCTCCTGAAATCTGTACTGAGACGGAACACTTGAGATCGCCACGCTAAACAAGAAGGATTTATTCCCCTCACAACACTGCCGATTCAGAGCGGGAAGATTCTGAAGCTAACTTTGTATTCTGTGCTGGTGCTGCAAAAAGACACTACAAGCACTTGAGATCTAAAAAGGTTGATATGTTTTGTATGCAAACTTCAATAGCTCAAAAGAAAAGGAAAAGCAGCCACTTAACATGAGGTGGATACAGTTATTGCTATTGACTTCCATGACATCAGAGAAGACAGGAAGACAATCCTCTAAAAACTTTTACTATTTAACAAGTTAAACCACAACAGCTTTCTGTGCCTTTAAACTTACTGTGGGAAAACCAGATTTAGTAGCAGGTTGTTTTGTTTAACCCTAAAGCTTGTACAGACTCTGCACTTGATCTTTCAAGTCTGAGCTGTGTTCTACCAATGACTGGAGCTGGGGAGGCAAAGGTGACTTTATCCTGGGGCGAGTCAGGGTGCTGGTTAATCCCTGGCATGCTGAAAAGAAGCCTCAGGGCTGCTTTAAGTTGTGCTCTGGCCATGTCCTCTATCCGCCAGCCATGGCTGTTATGCAGGGAGATAGTGGGTTTGTTATAGATTTGATGCAACTTTATGGAAGGGGGCTGAGTATCTCACTCTTGAATTTTAAAGAGTCAGTAAATTTGTTACTTCGTTAAATGTAGCAACAATAGTATAACTTACCTGTAACTGTTCTGCGAGACGTGATGCAGATATATATTCTCTTTAGGTGTATGTGCCCAGCACACCAGAGCCGGAGAACTTTACCTACCAATACCAGAGGGTTAGCACTCATGCCCTGTCACCCTAGCTCCTCCCCTGGCTATATAAGGGTGGGGCCGCCCCATCCCCCTCCATTCCTTCACAACAAACATCAGAAGTACAGAGTCCAGTGCAAAAAGGAAGGAGGGTAGGTTGTGGAATACATGTCTGCAGAGCATCTCGAAGAACAGTTACAAGTAGGTAACCACTTTTTCTTCTTTGAGTAGATGCAGCCACGTATTCAACGTGCGTGACTCACAAGAAGTACATGTAGGAGGTGAGGCTCAATCCATTTGATTGCCTTCCCGAAGTCTGCATCTGGATGCAGCAGTAATGGCAAATGGTTTGTAAAAGCATGCATGGAAGACCAGATGACAACCCTGCAAATGTCCAATATAGGAACAGTATCAGAGGGGTAGCCGTGTTAGTCTGTATCCACAAAAACAATGAGGAGTCCGGTAGCACCTTAAAAACTAACAGATTTATTTGGGCATAAGCTTTCATGGGTGAAAAAAACAAAACCAAAAAAACCCCTTCAGATGCATAGGGTGAAAATTAGAAATACAGGCATAAATATACTGACACATGAAGAGAAGGGAGTTACCTTACAAGTGGAGAACCAGTGTTGACAGGGCCAATTCAATCAGGGTGGGTGTGGTCCACTCCCAATAACTGATGAGGAGGTGTGAATACCAAGAGAGGGAAAACTGTTTTTGTAGTGAGCCAGCCACTCCTAATCACTATTCAAGACCAAATTGATGGTGTTAAATTTGCAAATGAATTGTAAGCTCTTCAGTTTCTCTTTGAAGTTTTGTTGTTGAAGTCTGGCTACTTTTAAATCTGTTACAGAATGTCCAGGGAGATTGAAGTATTCAGTTTAGATGGCCAGCTTTGCGGTCTTGTCCCTCTCTCCAAGTACCGAATCAAACAAAAATAAAGTGATTGCTCCTTAAAGAGACCAATCCATGTGGAAAAAATATGTACAGTCAGCAAGTGGGGTAGAGGAGCCCAGACACATTTCAGGATGAGTAGAAAGCAAACTATATGGACCTCATTGCCCTACACACAAATGAAAAAGCTTTCACTTGTTTCAAGGGTGAATAAACCCTGACCTGCCTTCTCACTAGACCATAAGTTCAGGTCTCTCATTCACTTCTGTAGAAAAATATCTCACCTGTTCCCTCAACCTAAGATCAGGTTGAGCAAGTTTAAATTCTTATATATAAATTTTTCCTCTACTTTTCTAAAAACAGAGAGGTAAATAGACTTAAAAGGGAGCACAGTAACCACCCAGGTCACTACCTGGAATTCCTTATTTCTACTCCAGTCTCTCTCGGGGCTTGTTGATCCAAATACTGAGTTTGTAGCAAGCTGGTGATATATCAACCTTGGACTTGCCTGCTGCACACTGAGCATCTGCGTGGACCCTGCTGTTCCGTGATAGAAGTTCTCCAGTGCGCTTTGATCTATGCTGCTTTGAAATGGAAGCAGATTAAAGCGCACTAGTGAACTTTGTGTGCAGCAGCAGGGTGCACATGGACACTTGGTACGCAGCAGGCTACCGTAAAATTTGCACCCCAGCTTGTGTGAACCAGCCATTCACATAGACAAGCCCTCAGAGGCCAATCTGAGCTTAGGAAAGCAGTGAAACATCCTGGGGTCTACTCTGCTTTCACTGCAGAGCCAATTTGGTCGACTAGAGATCGAATTTGCATTGCTCACATTCAAGACAATATTTCTCTCACCCTTGCGGATATTCCCCCACACACACTTCATTTTCACCTACTTTACTCCCCACCAGGCATACCTGAAACCATCCAGTCCCTTAAGAAAACTCCTCTCTTGATCTGCTTTCCCTACTGTCATTTCACCCTGACTTACCTATCATACATTCCCACTCTGGCCTGTGCCTCCTTAACCCTCCCTACGTGGACCATGGTCCTCCTTAAAAACCTGCTGGGTAGATGGAGTGTGCTCCTCAAGACTCTAGCCTGGTTTTCAGCTCTCCAGCTACTGGCTGCTAACTGCCCCATGCCTTTGTCTGTCTCAGACACTTTCTTGCTCCCTTTGCTCCATTAGTACCCGCTCCTTTTCTCTCCCATAGCAGTCTGGACATTGCTGGTGCCAGAGAGTTCTCCAGCACAGTTTGAGCCATTTCGAGCAACTTTCCTATATCTCTTTGCCTCCCACTCTCTAGCTCTTTTCAAAATTTGCCTTGAAATACCAACTAGCTTATGGCTTCAATTTCTCTCCATTATCGGATTTGCCTTTATTGTTGGGTGCTTACTTTATTCATTTTGCAATACACTTGCACTACTGTTTTCTACTACTTATCCCCTAAATTCTCTACTATGATCTATTAATTAACTCTCTAAAGCATTCCAGGATAACGTTCCTGTGAAAGACACCATCTCAATAAAGTCGTCTTGCATTGCATTCTGTTCTAAACTAGTGGTTTTTCACAGCCTTCCAGAATCTCAGGGGAACATTTTAATGGTTAAAAAACAAGAGTAATTTTAAAAAGAAAATGTTTTAAAGTCATTTTTAGTGCTGGATATGGGGGTCTGAGCCAAGTACACTAACTCCCATTACTGTTCATGAGTTTTGACCCTCTAGTTCAGTATCAGTGCTAAAAATGTTCCCCCCGGGGTTTAATTTAAAAACTACAAAAGCAAGAAAATTCTAAGCAATGAATGACTCTATCTAGCCTCAGTAATAAACACTAAGAGATATGTTGTAATACCAATATGCCCTTAAGGAAAAAGGTTCAGTTTAGTTTAAAACTCTCTTGGATTTATCTGGGAGTTTAATTTAAACCTCAACGTTATTTTGGGTTTGTTTTTTTTAACTGAACAGTTTTCCGTATAACCAGGTGTTTTTTTTTCGTTTATTACGTTTCCTTCATATAACAAACAGGCATCTTTACAGATAAGAACAAATATCTTTGCACATCATCACATGTGTCTTAAAACAAAGTACACCACAAGCACTGCCAGGCAACTGCTCTACAGAATATTAATTTAAGAAACTGCCATGGAATAAGGGGAATGCTTTGACGTTTCAGAACTAAAATCACCTAACAAGGTAAAGTAAAGTATTGTGCTAAGTCAGCAGTGTTCCATTAACACTTCTATCTTGGAAGTGAAGTTAAAAAAATATAGCTCTACTCTGAGACATTTTCATGAACTTCTGTCCATGTCAAACTCAGAATTTTTTTCCAAAGACAAGCATGTATAAATTATTTTATTAATATTAATGGGGTCATACCAGGGAAACATTAATTGAGCAGAAATCTGTCATTAGATTCCTTCCACATGACTAAATACTAATTAGACGGCTATTTTTTTCTTTAAATACTCTTGCTACTTGAGAGAGGTTAAGAAGCCCATTTTAGTTTATGCATTTTGCTCTTTACAGCAAAATAATAATAATTAAAAAAACCCTAACAAAAACATCTCGCAGTATGCAACTATGTTCTGTGATATTGTAAAAGGAAACAAGGAAGCTTGTTATTAAAGCATCTCTCTCTGCATTTTTTCAAGAAAGTAATTTGAAAATGTATTGATCTTATTTCAAGAAGTACTTACGAAGTTTTCAGTCCTGAAGTAACTTCCCTAAACCAGGCTGGAGTTCTGCAAAGAGAACTATATTGAAAAGTTGGGTTTCATTTTGTCTCAGATTTACACTACCTGGAGCTAAATAAACTTTGGGGGAGGGAACATGTAATTTCATTTTGCAAGTACTGTAGGAGACCTTCCTGCCAAAAGAAGTCCCATGAAATTTGTGTGGCTGGCTTTCATGGATCACAGAAGGGCACTGAAGTCATTTATGAAAAACGGTGTGGGGCTCACCTGGGCACCTGCTGATAGGAAGTGTATTATATTTTCTTGCATATTCATAAACATTTAATTCCAAACACTGACCTTTCAGGCACAGCTGAAAGTAATTCAGTTTTGCTATATATTGACTGCAAATCAAGAGATGGTACATAGGTGTTTAGGTATACAAGCAATAATAGTACCTGAGGTAAGTGTCATTCTAATACATTTAAAAAATGAACTGTTGATAGACTAACAATGCGATAACTATGTCTCCTTCTAGCTCACAGCGAGAATATAAAGCGGCAGGTCGATAAACTGCTTGATTTGTATTCCAGAGTTATCAAAGTTAAATGATGCATCTGGAAAATGATAAACACCCTCATTTTTAAAGTTTAAGGGTGACCAATGGTTTTTACCTCTCTGTCTTCCTCCTAACTCACCTCTGGTTTCCCTTCTTCTCCCACTCTCCATCCATCTCAACCAGGGCCTTCATTTCTTTTCCAAATAGAGATGGGGTTTCCTTTTGCAGGCTGGGGAACGAGTGCTCAGGGGATTACTATTACTTCCCCTCTGCCCCCTCACTGCACCTCCCCTTCCTCTCCTCTACTGTTCCCCTTACGTTCATCTAGTCCAAGGCCAGAATAGATTATCTGAATGGTCCCATCTGACCTTCTGCATAACACAGACCATAAAATGAACCAAGTGGTTCTGGTATCAAGCTCATAAATTCTAGTTGAGCTAGAGCGTATCTTTTAGAGAGCCATTCAAACCAATCTTGATCTAAAGTGTTCAAATGATGAAGAATCTACCTTGGCCCAAGGGTCAGTTATTCCACTGGTTAATTATCCTATTAAAAATTGCACCATATTTCTAGTCTGGATTTGTCTACTTTCAGCTTCCAGCCTTTAGATCATTATACTTTTGTTTGAGAAAGATCACTCTACTATCAGATATCTGCTACTCATGTAGGTAATTATAGACCATGATCAAGTCATCTTAGCCTTCTTTTGGGTAAACTTAACAGATTCGAGTTTCTTTGACCTCTCACTGGAAGGTTTTCAGACCACAAGTCATTCTGTTCTTTTCTGAACAGCCATTTTAAAGGTTTAAAAGGTTCACCCTGCTCCCCTAAGTGTGATGGCACTTAGAAGAAACATCTTTACTTATAACTAAACAAATTTTAGCTATAAGCCAGTGAAAGAGAACGAACAACTCCATCATAATGCCATTTTTTCACAATTACTGTCCTGAATAGAGCCATTCTTTAACAAACACATTAAAAACACCGGAGTACTTGTGGCACTTTAGAGACTAGCAAATTTATTTCAGCATAAGTGTGCGTGCTACAGCTCACTTCTTTGGATGCATACTCAGACTAACATGCCTGCTACTCTGAAATCTGTCATTAAAAACACACTCACATTATTGCCAAACTTTCTAATATTTCAAATACATTAGGCCAGATTGTACTCTACGAATCCTGGATACAAATTTAGTGCAATATTTCCTGCTTGACTGACATTTTATGTAATAGCCATTATACCCAAATTGCCATTTTTATCAAACAGTGCTGAGATTATCATGATCCACTTCCACATTACTAGCAGATAAAGATAATATTCAGTCCAAACAGACCTCCTGAACTGCAAATAAATCTAAGATGAAAAGATCTCTTGATAACCATAACCATCTCCAAATTTATCAGGAAAAGAAAAATCAGATATTGAGGGGAAATTAACCACTCCCAGGCACAGTCTCCCTTAAAGCTTTTCGCACTATTAGTCAAGACAGAGTGCGATGCTGAATACAGGACCAGTGAAAGGAGAATTCTCACTTTTCACATTATGGTGTAAGTGCCTCACATGAGTTCTTTCTTAATAGTTTGTAGGGATCCTGTGTTGTGATCAGAAACCTAATAGGACACGAGGCCTAATCAGTTAGAAAATTTCTGGCAAATGAACAGCAGCTTCACCATTAAATTGTCAGTCATGCTTGCTGGCTGTGCGTGTTTGCAAAATTTCAGAAATTATGCTATACAATGTGTAACAGCAGGATATATCTATATCAAATGCTCTGTTGTGAACTCCATATTTTCTGTTGTAACCTCCATGTTTTACTAGGACCTCCATTGTGCACTATGTGCTGAACTCATGTCTAACCCTGTCCAAGGCCAAGTTATTGTGATGTAGTCCAGTCAGCTACCCTGCCTAGGATAGGTGCCTGACAACTCATTGAAGGACTATTTCTGAAAAAGCCATCAGCATTGATGCTCTCAACTGCTGGAACAATGGATTTCCTACACAAGGGTGTCAGTCTGACTCGTAAATCTGCATTTACTCATCCTTGGCACATGGCAAAAGGAAAGACTATGTTAAGGAGAGCTGCTTCTCCAAGCAAGGGGGGGAGGCACAAAAAGGGGAAAGAGAGCAATACTACATAAAAGTTTGACAATGCAGGAAGGCAACAGTGATTTTGCTCAGCCTGGATGCTGACAGACCTCAGACTCATAGAAGGGGTGAGACCTGACTGGGGATGTCTGCATCTCAGAACTTCTGCTATTTTGGAAAGATCTGTAACTGTCACTTTACTCTTAAACACACTAGACAAAGTGACTATGGTTAACAAATTCCTCTGCTAAAGCTCTGTTCCTTGCTTCCCACCATCCTTGAAGGAGTTAAACTAGCAGCCAGAGTGCCCAACTAGGCAGAAATCGGGGGGGGGGGGGAGCACGTGTAAGCAGCTGGGGGAGATGGTAGGTCTGAGGCACTGGTTTCGGTCTGGTGGTTGGACTTTTGGATCCCACAGCCCAAGGAAGAGTCCAGACAAATGGTCTGTGCCAGGGGAGTAGAAACTAGAGATCAAAAGCTAGTACCACTGACAAGACTACCAACCTTCAGTGGCACATGTGACCCCGCAGCCAGGCATCAGCACGCCAAGCACGTGCCTGGGGCGGCAAGCCATGGAGGGCGCTCTGCCAGTCGCCGCAAGGGCTGGCAGGGGCGACTCTAGGCATTTTGCCACCCCAAGCATGGTAGTCAGGCTGCCTTCGGCGGCTTGCCTACGGGGGGTCCGCTGGTCCCGCGGCTTCGGAGGACCTCCCGCAGGCGTGCCGCCGAATCCGCAGGACCGGGGACCTCCCGCAGGCAAGTCGCGGAAGGCAGCCTGACTTCCATGCTTGGGGAGGCAAAATGCCTAAAGCCACCCTTGCCAGCAGCAGGAACCAATCATAATAGATGTCTGCAGAGTGGTATCATGTCAGATTGTAACACCATGAATCGATCTTCATTAGAGCTACTGTGATAAACAGCTCTCTTGATCATCTTTTTAAAGGCATGTTATGGGGCACTGATCACTTCTCCCCGCCCCCTGCCCCTCCACAGGTTGGAATCTTTTCTACCTAATTTTTTATCTATATAACATGTGTCCCTTGTCTGGCTATCTTAAATATAAAAAGTAAATTTAGAAGATTATTATTTGTGAAACCATCAAACGCTCACTTTATATTAAATTACAACAAGCCAAGTTCCAACATTTATTTATGATTCTCTTAGCAGAAAAAATACCATACATTAGGCAAAATCTGTGCATTCAGTGCAGAGAAGCAAAGACAGGTGAACATTATATCATTATATACCCACTTACGAGTTGAAAGAGGACACATGTCAGATTATCCTCAAAACTTGTTTGGGGAAAGCATTGTGTGTTACAGTACACTGAACAGCACCAAACATTCTGATAGGTTAGTAACGATATGGAATAAATGAATTTTCGATTGACTTTCTAGCAAATCTATTTTCATTACAAATGGAAATTTTGAATGTGTGTAGCATTACTTATGGTAATTGTGTGACATTTATTATGAATAACCATGTATTCCAATCATCTCTTAATTATATTCTGCCACAAGTGCAAGCCTTGCAATATATTGCCCCGATTTGGTTAACTATGTATATGCTGCAGATCATATTTTGATGTCTACGTTGAAGGGGGAAAATCCTATAACATGCACAAAATACCATTTTATTTTTAAAAGACTGAAAAAGCTAAATCACAAAGATAGATAAGATGAAAAACATCTCCCCAAATTCCTCTCTTTTTATTTTATTTCACAACATTTTCGTCATTAATATCCAAAAATAACCATGCAGGGCATTAGTATCTATTAGCAACATGGAGACTACAGAGTTGCCTGTGATCAGTGGGGCTAGCAATACAGCAACACACCTTTATATTTCCTATCTCTTGTCAACAACAACATTTATGGTTGCAGGGTTGGTTTGGTTTAAATATGGATGAAGTGCAATTATTGCAGGGTTTGTTCTGCACCCAGCCTGATTACAAACTCACTCTCTAATAGACTAGAAAATAACTTCTGGACCTCTTCATTATTTATGTATAGGTTTTCATCTCTGAAAAAAATACAAGTTCCAATTACTTGTTATACTCAAAAGAAAAATCACTCATTTTCCCTTGTATGAATCCAGCCCCAGATTCCCTGCCAGCCCTCACATGAACTTGTGCTGCCTCTTAACTCTTCTTCTTCTTCTTTCTATGTTGACATCTATAAGAACATAAGAACGGCCAAACTGGGTCAGATCAAAGGTCCATCCAGCCCAGTATCCTGTATGCCAACAGTGGCCAATGCCAGGTGCCACAGAAGGAGTGAACCTAACTGGTAACGATCAAGTGATCTCTCTCCTGCCATCCATCTCCATCCTCTGACAAACAGAGGCTATGGACACCATTCCTTACCCATCCTGGCTAATAGCCATTAATAGACTTAACCTCCATGAATTTATCAAGTTCTCTATGTATGCTTGGAGCTAAGGGTGTGATTCCCAGCTTGCGTAGACGTACTCGCATTAGCTCTCATCAAGCCAGCACGCTAAAACTAGTAGTGTAGCCATGGTAGTACAGCAGCAGCAGCAGCAGCAGCGACATGGGCTAGCTGCCTGGAATACATAGCTACAGAGTAGCCCATGCCGCCTCTGCCGTTACCCTGCTAATGAGGCTACACTATTATTTCTAGGGTGCTAGCTAAGCAAGCACGTCTATGAGAACTGGGAATCACACCCCTTGCTTGTAGTGTAGACCTGGCCTTTGTTTATATTTTGTGGACTCTGCTTCTCTCTCTTTCTTTCTTTTAAACTTCTAGAGATGTTCTTCTCCTAAGTAAGTTTTGACCTCACTGGATATTTAACCAAGCTTCTTCTTATGCTAAAATACTAATGGGTTAAATCTTTTCTCCGGAGATCTTTGCATACTATTAAGGCAGAGGCTTTTGGTTCAAATCCAGCTCTGTTTATCACTTGGATCCCGGTGTTGTACATAGTAATATCGGGACAATATCCTTATGAACACTTCTCGGCTCATGGCCAATTAGGATAGATGATTTGAAATCGGAGGTTCAGCAAGCTGAACACACACATGTATCTCTGTTATCAAGGTCCATCACATGCAAGTTGGATAACTGTATCCAGGCTTCAAACAGGTACATTCCTTGCATATTAACGTGGGACGATTTTTAATCAGGACCTTAAGCAACAAAAGTCAACGCACAGAGAAGCCATCGCATAGCCTCTCTCAAATCTAATATGCAGGTAGTTGGACCCTCCAGCAAATATCCCACACATTCAGATGTGGGGTCTGCATGCAGTACGAACCCTTATGGGCACTGTCACAGGGTCACTCACCACACTGGCGCCTCCTGCTGGCCGTTTCGGGAATTAGATCTGGTCAGCGGGTGTGCCCTCCAGTGGTGGTGGCTCTCCCATCCCTGTCTTCGCCTGCAGACCCACTGCAGTTCCAGTGTCTCCATCTCTGCTTCGTGGCACAGCCCTCCGGCCGTGTCACAATCCAGGTTCCCCCCTTCTGGGGGACTTCTTCCGCATCAGTCTAGCTGCTCCTCACAGCGGCTTGGCAGTCCATATCCTGGCCACTTCCTTCAGCAGCAAGTGGGGAGAGAGTACCCAGGCCCGCCCACACTCTGGGTCCCAGTCCAGGGACACTAAACAACAGCTTCCCACTGCCCTCCTTTCTTTCTCCACCAGTCTGCCTCAATCCCCTGGGCCACTTCCCCACAGCCCCAACACCTTCGGCTCTTGCCTCTGGCTCCTTCACCCTCTTCCCAGGGCCTCAGGCCTGCAAGCCCTAGCAGCCCTGTTCACAGTGCTAGTCTCTGCGGCCCTCTAGGAAGCCAGTTCCCTCCCCTGGGCTTCCTGCAGCAGACTGCTTTGCTCTGGCCTGCAGCTTCCTTTTATATGGCTGGCTGGGCCCTGATTGGCTGGTCCAGACACTGCCCTAATTGCCTGTTTCCTTGCAGACCTCCAGGCTGTATTTTAACCCTATCAGGGCCAATGCGGGGCTGATGCCCTGCCACAGGCACAAACTGAAACATTTAATGGATGCCTAGTTTTACGCTACAGAGGTCTGTCTGTCTTAGTCTTAAAAGAAAGGGATTAGTTAGGTGTTGGCGTTCTGATTCAAAACACTTGCCTGCTTGTCCCAGCTAATGCAGGCTAACGGTTCTGCCTGTAGGACATACACTGGCAACATGCCTTCAGAGGCCCATGCGCCTTTGTAATACTCAGCAGCTGAAAGCATCGCGGACAGAGCAGTTTTTAAAGTGAGACAACTGACAAAACATGAAAAGTAAAGGAATTACACAAAGGTGCTTTTTTAGCTGGTATGCAGTAGGCTTTGGTGACAAAAAATTTAGTTGCGAAGGATGAAGTGTGTGTGTGCACACGCATGCATGTGTACAGCACGCGAAGTTTTAACCCCGTTCTCTGAGATCTTATCTAGAACTCTGCAGCACAAGAGGTCACTATTTAGTCTGTGAATGTGATGGATCCCAAAGGGAATCCACAGTATACTAAATGGTCCTACCCCTAACTAGAGGGGTAGGACCAGAACAAAACAGAGATCGACCAATTCTGGGCAACAAAAAATAAAAACAAGAGAGGGGGTGAGGATCACAGTGCACAGTCAGGTCTCCAAAGGGGGAAACTGGGCAGAGAACCCGGGACAGCGCCCACTGCTCCTTGAAGAAATCCAAGGAGCTAGTAGACACTGCCCAGAGGAACTCTGCCCAAAGATGAGAACAAACAAGTGCACAAAATTCAGCCCCGGAGTCATGGTCGCAGACTTCCCCCATCCAAGCCCTCTATTCATAGAGCTATAGATGGCCATCATGGCCAACACCAAGAGAAGATCCTGTGACTTTGTGGGGCTGTGGATGGGAGAAGGGAGAAGCACAGCCAGAACCTTAACAGGTGGAAGCAGAGTAGGGGCTTCTGCCTTGCGCACTGTAAATATGCGTGTGCCAGGGTCTCCCTCTCACCACAAGCAAAACAGGTGTCAGGGAGTCTGAAAACCACCAACACACCCATATTCACGGTTGTAGTAGCCACCAACTCATATCCCCGGCAGGCCACGGCACCAAGGAGGAATATAGGCGGGCCCACTGGGTCCCCTCACCCTCCATAGGTGGTAGCAAGTCCCACCATTTTGTTACAGGATGGGACACAAGGGTGAGGAAATTAATAGTATGGAGCATGAATGCATAGAGTGGTTTTTGTGATGCGGCCTTGAAGTGGACTGGACGGATCGTAGTGAGTCGGCTCCTGCGGGAGGTTCTGTGCAGCTGAGGGGGGGCTTGTGGGGCAAGGGCCCACCACGCAAGAGGTCAGGATATCTGTTGACCAAAGAAGGATGAAGTAGAATATGGCTTTCCCACTACAAGTTTTACAGGCCAATTCCACGCATTGCTTCCTATGCAGGAATGGCCTCTTCTCCTAGCTACACTCCTAACTGTGCTTTTTAAACTGCTTCATCAGTACAGCGTTGATTTACACCAGTGCAAACCCATAGTGTAGATCTGCTGCTGCACTCATATAAACAATGACTTGCACTAGTGTAGCTTACCACGGTTTCTTTACATTGGTGCAACGTGTGACAATACGGTTTGCACCAGAGCAGCTACTTCTGTATAACTACAGTGAAGCAAATTAATCCAGTGTAGACATGTCCTTATCATGATGGGTCCTCCCTTTAGACAGTGAGCATAACTACAGTGAGCATCTTCAAACGCAATTTCCCGTGCTAGGAGTCAAATATCATCCTTTTGTTTGTAGACTGCAAACTAAAAGACTTCAGCCCTGAGATAATTAACTACCCTCCTTATCGCCACTTGAATTGAGCAGTTCACATGCATCCTGCTGAGCCACTGTTCAATGGACAGTTTAAGCTGAAGCCTTGTCTCAGAGTTTCATATGCAGATTTTCAGTCTCATAAGAAGCTGTGGGATAGAAAAACCAAAATAATTTTAAAAAAATACACCAAAAATCATAGTTGGTAGCTGATTTTTCTACCAGTTATCCCTATTTTCATAAGAGATTTCAAATCAGTAGTTTGAGCACTTCCATACCTATCGCCCAGACCCCCTGGTGCAGTCTAACTGTTAGGAAGTCTATTTTCCATGCTGTGCAGTTAGGCTGGTATTTTTAAAAGTGCCCAGCACTGGCCTATGTGGCAGGTGTGCAACTGCTATAATAATAATTTAGGAATACTACTCTGCAATCCTTTATGAATATTGCATATGACCTCATAACTGGAATCGTTTCTGTAGAACTATTTGGATGTTTACTGTACGTTTATGCAATTTCAGTTAATAGATGTAGGAAGGCTAGACAATGGCTCCAGATGAAACCCTTCAAGCAGTTAAGAGACAAAGCTGATGGTTTTAAGCATGAGGATCCTACTTCCTTGGTCCAGCACAGTTAGTTTAGTCAATGCTGGGACTGAACAGATCGAAAGGACAATAAAGAGTATAACTGTCCCCATGTTGAAAGGTGGGGGCACTCATGAAGGAACTGTTTGCAGCTATGCCAACTCTCCCAAATTGATCACAAGAGTTGCGATTTCTGAGTAAAATTAAGCCTCACTCATGATCTTGTGATCCAACTTTGAAATTTCAGGATTTTTTTTTCCCCAGCCAGACAGGAGTTACCCTACCCTAAACAAAGGAATGTGATTACTCTGCTAGGCAGCAAAGAGTCCTGTGGCACCTTATAGACTAACAGATGTTTTGGAGCATGAGCTTTCGTGGGTGAATACCCACTTCGTCGGATGCTTCCATTCACCCACGAAAGCTCATGCTCCAAAACATCTGTTAGTCTATAAGGTACCACAGGACTCTTTGCTGCTTTTACAGATCCAGACTAACACAGCTACCCCTCTGACACTCTACAAGGCAGTTAATTCCAAAGTACTTTGAAAGAATTCATTTACGTATCAGATAAATAAAGCTATCAAGCTAACAAGTGGGGGCAAGAGACATGCCCTCCGTGGAAAACAACAGTATAGTCTAGCCACAAAACACGTCAACACTGTATGTGCAGAACAGCCAAATTGTGACATATCTCTCAATGTAGAAAACTTTTCTTTACAATGGAAGTTGGCTGAAAATTCCTTTATAAACATCTAGTCTTTTTTATTTATATAAATATTGGGTGCATCTGTGTATATTTATTTATTAGGGGTCAGTGTGTCCTCGATGAATCCTTCTTCCAGGTTGGAAAGCTTGATCTTTCTAATAACCAATTCATTGACCTGTTGAAAAATGCTTTGTGTAATACAGTATTGCCATAGAACTGATGTTTGTCTCTGTCATTACATATTGCATTCAATCAGTTTACAAATGTCGCTCTGTTCCTCTTATGCTAGCACTCTTTATAGCATCCCAAACAGAAATCCAAAAATCAATACCTTGTCTGCTGAAAACAATAGGACATAACAAATGAATAATTTTATTTACAATAAAATCCTAGCCCCCAAATGGATTCTACCAATGTTCAAATTCATTTGTCATGCTTAACACAAGATGAAAGCAAGAACATAGTATAAGGCAAAGAAAAAGGCACAGTGATAAAAAAAACAGTTTAAAATTATTGAGGACATGAGCAGAAGATATGCAAAGCTGTTTTACCATCAGTATAACACTTCAGTGAAAATGGCTGTATCTCCTCAAAATATTTCTATCAGCACAAGTGTGCAACAGGAAGCACCTTCCCCTGCTAATGAGCTGATGGATTTAATTAAAGAAGAAATTCTGCTGTGCTCCACTAAACCACGGCATCAGTATGAGTCGGAAGCTTCAGGGTTTCAGTTTTCACATAAATTCAGAACTGAGAGAGGACGGATTACAAACCTGGAATACAGGCCTGAGCTGGGCAGCAGACCACAGTGGCTATAAAGTAAAGAAGGCTAAGAGCACTACAGAAAAGCCCTGCTCAGAGGCTCACTATAGCTGTTCTTTTTGCTTCCTCCTTCCAGCACTCTAGTTCGATCTTTCAATCATTTCATAAAAATAAGGAAAATCATACTGTAGCAGAGTGGATCTCTGCTCCTGCCCTGAAGGGGTTAAAACAGCCCTGGCAAGGGGCTGTAGCTGGAGCCAGATGCCTGGACTGATGGCAGGACTGGCTGCAGCTGGGGGCCACGCCCCAAACTGAGCCACAGGCCAAGGCCAACGGAGCCAGAAGCAGGAGGGATCTCTCTCTGACTGGAGAGAGAGACAGGCCTGGCTGCTCAGGGACTCACCCAAGGGACCTAAAGGAAGGCAGGGCTGGGGGAAAAGCCTTAGGAGCTGGGAAGCCCTAGGCCAGCAACTCCCCAAGCTGCAGGGCCTAATTCTAGGCCTTCAAGGTACTGGGCTTGCAGAGGGGCAGCCGGAGGGTGGGTAAAGGCAGCCAGGCCAAAAACCCCTTTGCCTATGATGAGTGGCTGATACTGCAGTCTGCCCCAGGGCGTGGGGGCTAAACAATGACTGGGCAGTAGCCAATACTGAGGCAAAGTGGGGATAGTGGGGTGGGGTTCCCCTGGGAGGGGGGGAGACCTAGTTAAAGGGGCACTGAGGTCCAGGGAGGGGCGCGGGGCCAGCAGAGGACAGGTGGATCACCGGCCTGCAGAGGGCGCTCCGTAGCTGGAATCGAGCTAATTCCCCAAAGCAACCAGCAGGAGGCGCCGCGGGGGTGAGTCCACCCATTTACACATACACAGTACACTTAAAAAAAAACAACTAACCCTGGTGTGCATGGTTTGCATAATCCAGTTCATGCCAGAGCCGCCCAGAGGATTCAGGGGGCCTGGGGCAAAGTGGGGGAGCTGCAGCGCTTGTACTCACCCAGCAGCGGTTCGGGTCTTTGGCGGCATTTCAGCGGCGGGGGACCCTTCAGTCGCTCCGCATCTTCAGCAGCACTGAAGGACTTCCACTGCTGAAATGCCGCCAAAGACCCAGACTACCGCCAGGCCAGGGCTCACGGGGCCCCTTTGGGGCCTGGGGCAAATTGCCCCACTTACCCCCCACCTTTGGATGGCCCTGGTTCATGCCAGCAGCATTTATAGTGCCAGGCTCTACTCTTATGGGGTCCTGCTCACTTCGATCACTTACTGCCTGTGGTTTATTCCCTTCATTTTCAGAACATTCCAATGCTCTTCTTGAGGTTGGACGTCCACCCAAAGTGCTGTGTGTCTTTGGAGCAGCAAAACCACGGCCTTGCCTTCACTTCACCTCCCTCCACCCCTTACCACAGGCCACACCCCTTTCCACAGCTAGTGATGGTGGGGGTGCTATCCTGGAACAGGGCATTCACTCTTAAAGAGAAGGTGGCTGGCCCCTGTGCAGGCTTGCAGCGGGGAGTGCTCCTCAACAATCACTCCCCACACCATAAGCTAAGCTTCAAAGGTCAACTGAGTGCATTGTTGGCACATAAGCACCACGCTGTATAAACCTCCCAAGCTATTATTGCAGCAAAAAGTTATATATATTAGAAACAATTAAGTCTCCCAAAGCAAGAACCCCAAAAGAGCAATTGTTGCAGCCCCTCTATTCCCTCAGAGTCTGGTTCTCCTGCATCTGCTGCACTGATTTAGGAATACTCCCCTCTGAAACCCAGGAACTGGATTTCTAAGGGGCTCCCTACTGCATGAGATTTCACACACAAGGGCTGCACATCTCTCTCCATCCTCACTCAACTCTCAGAAAAGACAAGGTTCCTAGTACCAGACTGTGCCCAATATTAACATCCCAGTCAATTCTCTAATCTAACAAAAGGTCTTACTAATAGAGAATCCACAGTGTCCACGATAGATGTGGAATGTGCCTGACTGCTCAAGGTGGGGGCGGGAAGGGAGAGGGTGAATGGGCTTCCTGCACTCTCGTACCCTGATGCAGAAATAGAGCAAATCGAGATCTGCCAGTGCTCTCTTCTTGTGCTCCAGGTTCTCAAAGGAGCATAGTGACAGTCCTACCCACCTCTGCCCTGGCCCCATGTTTTGGGGAGAACATATAGCACCCTTTGAAACGGTACAGAGCCACTTGCACACCACCCATGTGTAGCCCATGCTGATACTCTGAGTTCGTCTCCCTCTATTGGCTGGGCCACACAGCGGTTTATGAGACTTCAAGCGAATGAACCTAGATCTTGTAGCTCAGGCAATCGAGGGTCATAATCTGGATCCACATATCCCAGTTTTGATTCCTGATGATGATGATCCAATCCTCCCAGGTGATCATGTTAAAAATAATCTCACACCCCTAAAGTAACTGGAGCCTAATCTTTATACATGCTGGGAATACCAATGAGGTAGAATCCCTTCAGGAGATGGAGGGCAGCTCCATGCCACCCCCAAATACACACACACCCCTTTGTTCGTGTTAGCCCTGCTGAGGCAGCACATTTCTGGGTGCTTGAACTGAGTTACAGTCTGGCTCACACTTCATCAACTGAGTTGTTAACTAAATTCCAGTTCCAGAGGCCTTATTACTGGTGGTGTGGGAGCCAGAAAGAACAGGTTGACTTTGCAGGGCTGGAAATTAGGAAAAAGCAGCATTTTCAGTTGGAAACTGAACAAATGCACTATAGAGCCACCGAGACAAAACCATTGAGCTCCATGATGCCATTTTTACAGAAGCACTTTTCAGACTATAACTGTACTTTGAGAACGATTACAGCAGATTCAAGACTCCCACCCTACATTCCTTTTAAAGATGGAATTTCAGCCTTACAAGTTAATTAAAGCCACCACCTGGCGTGAGCTGGCTTTCATACTGATTTCCTTTGTCTCGCTAATTCATAAGCATTAATATTTTATTTTCTACTGAAAAAACAAAAATGAAAAGGAATGTCTAAGTGTGCCAAAGACAAAGCAGATCAAATTATTGCAATAAAGCACAGGAAATACACTTGTTACTGCCAGGTCTTTAAACGGATGCTGCATTATACAGGCATTTTAAAGGCATACAACTGCAAATTGCTCTATTTTACATACTGTATTCTCTCCTTAGCACCATGATCTTTTCCATTTTGTTCTTATTATAATGAGAGAGAGAAAGGACTGGGTTTTTGTTTTTATTATCCGAACATTTGTTCAACGGAAAACAAAGACCACATTATACATTACACCATATGAGCTATTAAAACAATGTGCCAGTATCAAATGTGCTGCAAAACTCATTATGGGACAACAAAACTAAACCTGTGCACGTAAATGTATTTATCAAACGAGCGCAGTAACTATAAAGCTAAAGTTTATAGACCTTTAATTATTGAAGAAGGAAAGAAGCTTGTAATAATTAAGTTTTATAGGCTCCTTAAACCTTTACTCCTTGCTCCCTACAAAACTTTAAAAACAAACATTTCCATCTGAAGCACCTTTTTATATTTAACAATCAAATTTACCCATTCAATGTACTAATTGACAAAGTCATTAATTGTTTTAAAACTTCCACATATAGTAGCTATAAATTTTAATTACAATCAGACCTGGATATTCCATACAGTATTGTATTGTCTAGGTACTTGCAAGATCCAAGTCTCCAAGAGTGATTGTATCGATAATATTTTCATTTGATTGCTTTGAAAATAAGACTGAAAATAGGATTAATTAATGAATCAGATACAGGGTACGTAGAGTGCAATAGGCCTAACAACAGATCATTACAGCCCCTTTTCTGGTTCCTCCTGGACCACCTTTTACGTTTTTGGCTGCACTTCTCCCTCCACCTCCTTATATATATGCACACCCTATCTGTGGCCCTACAAAGTCACAGGACCTCCTGTTCAACTTCCTCCTAGCGATGGCTGAGGTGGCCATCTAGAACACCAGGGAGAGGATGTTGGCTGAGAGGGCCTCTGTGACTGTGGGGCCTATTTCCAATCCTCCCTCCATTCACATATCTGGGCAGAGTTCCTCTGGGCAACATCAGCTGGCTCCATTTACACCTTCAAGCAGCAGTGGGTGCTGTCCGGGGTTCTCTGCTCAGTGTCCCCTGTGGGTTCCATATTTTTGGCCCTTAGACCTTCACACCCAACCTGGTTATTTTTTCCATTGTCCCCCATTTTGGGGCTCTGTGTTTTTGGGCTCTGTGGATCCATGGGCGGGCTTGTGCCTGCCCACCTCCCCGGAACCAAATAGAACAGATTGTTTCAAAAACTCAACTTCTCATTCAATACTTTAAAAATAGCTTATACACTGGTCAGTTAGGGACGTGAAGTTTTTATAAACTCTTCTAAGGGTATGTCTACACTAGAAATGCTGCAGCTGCACTGCTGTAGTGTAGACAGTTATTACTGTGATGGAAGATGTTCTTCTGTCACTGTAATAAATCCACCTCTCCGTCTCTACATCAGGGCTTAGGTCGACTCATTGGGCATGACATTTTTCACAGCCCTGAGAGATGTAGTTAAACTGACCTAACTTCGTAATATTTTTGGCATAAAATCTTAACCAAACATCTCAATTCTGTAATAAATACCTGGCTCTCAAAAAAGTCATATTAGGAAGGTTAGTTGAAAGGGAGCTGTGCACAGGGGATCTTGTATCTTATGCTTAGTAAGAAGTAATACCACAGCCAGGAGGGACAGAAAGCTTTTGATGAAAATCAGTGATTGTAAGCATGCCATCAAACCCCCTAGACAGGACTGGAATACTTCTGACAATTCAAAAAGTTGATTTGTGTGTCTATACTCCATCCAATATTTACACTTAGATGGGATTTTAAAAAATGCAAAGCACTGCCTAACTCTTCCCCCATACGGCTTTGACTATTGAATTCATGGGAGAAGACCAGACCCACACTGAACACTTTTGAAAATCCTACCCTGGACTTCCACTGAAATTAGTGGGAGTTACACACAAACACAGGGCCAGCCACAGATGGCCAACTGCGTCCTATGGGGGCCCCAGATTAGAGGCACTTAGCAGGAGGAGGTTCAAGGGAACTTCCAGAGTCTGTGATACACCACCACAATTCCTACTATGTATTTGAATAGATAGATGGGTCTTGTTTTCAACGATGGGTCTAATTTTTTCTCAGGAAATGTATCTGATTAACCAGGTGGTTTGCTTAGTCCATTTCTACACAGAGTCACAGAAGCAAGTAAATTTTGCTTTAAAGTGACCTGTCTTTAAAATAGTCACCTGAACAACTTTTACCACCATTTGACAAATACGGTACATTTAACTCGAAGAAAACACATTGAAATTGCTCTGAAAAGCATTTACTTACATCTCTGAAAAGCATTTACCTACATCTAAAAATATGTGGCAGCATTAACAAGGAAATAGCCTGTTTTTTTCAGCATAATATGAAATTTAAACAGAAGTACCTCATAGACTTAAAAATCCTTTTAGAAGCACCTGTTTATTTATACATCTTCAGTGGTGAAAAGGTCAGTAGAAAATTCACCTCTAAGGTCACAGTTGCTAAGCAACCATTTTCAGAAGTTCTGCATCACTGATCAAGCATATTACATCCCACTGACTGGTTTCAGAATAAATATGAGTAACATCTTACCTTCTCTTCAGAGTGAGCGGAGTTCTCCTTCTCCTGAGTATCTACAGCCCATGAGTGTTCACTTCAGAAGCTTTTATGAAAAGGATACGCCCAGGGACCACTGGCTTCCTGTTTACAAGCGCGAAGGACAGTTCAGTCTTCAGAAACACAAACGAGGGCTTGATGAGGTGTTGTCCAAATCGGAACGACATGACCAATCCCAATATTCAGGATCTATCAGAAACAATAATGGAGTTGATGGGGGCATCCACATAATATGCAGAGTGATCATATGAATAAGATCGTAACAATTTGGGAGCAGTGGGGGGGGGTCGGGTGGGAAATGAGTGAAGCTCATTTGGCTCACCAAGGCTCCTTGCACTTCAAGCACTTTCCCCCATCCCTGTCCCCCCGGCCCCATCTGGCATCTATTTGGTTACCAAAGGACTTTTGTGTTCTCTATCTTATCAAGATTTCCATAAACATACTATTCTCTGTCTGGAAACGGCTGTTTGATGTTCCAAATTTACTGATTATTATTGTTAATTTCCATTTTTAACCAGTTGTGTAGCATGATCTCAGCACAGCTACAGAAGACAGGACTGAGTGTTGACAATATTTCTCTCCATTTTTCATAGGGTTCATTTATTTGTACAGAATAAGCTTGGGAAAGCATAAACAGTATCTCGCTGAACCCTGAATCACAATTCATGTTAAAACATACAATGATTAATAGAACAGAGTAATAATATATTCCAGATCAGAAAAAGCAGAAGTTACTCAGTAGAACAAATATAGCCAGAATGAAGTAATGAAAAAAATAACTATTTACACTTAGTCCAACCTCTGATGGCAGATGGAAAGAAAATCTAAAGAAAAAATGTGAGAGGAATCTGCAAGATTTTGCAGGATTGGTGTTAGTATTGAGCCAGTAGAACTAACAAACACTCATTTCCATTTACTCTAATCTGTCATCAGCGTTTCTTCTTAGGGCTTGTTTACATAGTACCTAAGTCCGCACCAGCTGGGTTGTAAATTCTACTGTGTAGAAATGTTGCAAGCATGAACTGGATCATGTGAACTAAAAGATCCCTAGTGCACATAGCATAGTACTGTTTGAAATGGGAATATATTAATGTGCACTAGAGAACTTTTAGTGCACACTAGCAGGGCCCACACAGGTCAGTTAATGTGTGACATGCTGGTGCTGATTAGAACTTATACCCCAGGTGATGCAGACTAACTCACACAGCCCTGGGAGGCTTCCATCTATGGACTCCAAGTTTGGGTGGGATTTCTAGGTATTTTATCCAATCAGAGTTAATAGAGTAGCTATGGGGTAAAACATGAAGTAATAAAGGGCTTGGGCAAGGAATACATTATGTGAGCCATATCTTGTGACACAATATTTAAAATAAATCCCAAGCACTATAATATGACATCAGAGCAATAACCGTAGCAATTTCATGTAGGAAATATTAACAGAACCACTGATTATATTTTCAGGTAATACACATCCAGATACACTAGAGAGTATCCTGGTAGGTCTCTGTAACAATTGGTTTAGTCCTTTTCTCAAATCTATAGCCCATGGAATATAGAAGGCAGGAAAGAGGGCTACAGGATCCTCAAACTTCAAGCTTTAACATCTGGTGCCCCTTTCCAGTAGCTGTGTGTCAAATTCAATGGCCTAGATTTGTCTCTTCTTGCATTCATATTAAAACCAAAACTTGGCCAGATAACACATTAAGGCTCTGTTTAGCTATAGAAGCTTTGCTGAACAGATGGGAATGCCTTTGTTGTTGTTGCTGGGCTAATGTCAGGGAACATAAGTATTGTTATGGCCTTCACCCAGTAAAACACGCCTCTTCTTCCCTAGCTGCCAGCAGCAATTGTTATTTGTATTTTTATTGTGAGTGTTTATCATGCTTATTAACACACAAACACACACACACTCTTACTTCTAGGTACTACAACCAGAGAGAGTCTGCTTTATATATTGGAAGAAAGATTTCTCACAAAAAGAGGCAGAACCTGCCAAAGATAGGTATGGAATAAGCAAAACTGCTATCTGGTGATGGAACTGTTACCTAAGTTTTCACTAGCTAAAGAATCAAATGCACCACACATTCCCTTGCACCTGGCACCAGTATGTACCACCAAAAGTGCTTTCTCCACTTCCAGATTACTGACAGCTGGAAGCAGTGTCCAGAAGAAACAGTGGGTATTCACCCACGAAAGCTCATGCTCCAAAACGTCTGTTAGTCTATAAGGTGCCACAGGATTCTTTGCTGCTTTTACAGAAGAAACAGGCTTCTCTTTTAAATAGGGCCAGATCTCTCAATTGACTTCAGTGAAGCTATGCCTTTACACCAGCTGACGATCTGGTCCATATTGCTTAACTTAGCAAATGTCAGAAAGGTGAATAGACTACCCCACAGACACTCTGCCACTACTGTTTTCTGTTGCGGAATCATGGATTTCTCATCAGTTGTCTTAGACAGACCAACATAACAATAAGACAGAATGAATTCATGAGAGCTATGACCTGCTTTAATTTACGGTCTTATTTAGATTTGTTTTCCTTAACCCACCCTGTAAATTTGTACCTACCATTTCACAAACAACAGTTCAGAGAAGTTTGGCAGTCTAACATCTAGCTAACCAATCTGTGCACACAGATTCTATCTTTTCCTGGCACACAACAGTAGGTGAAAATTTAGGCTAATACTCTAACAGATAAATATCTACTACAAGGTACTAAATATGCTCTGTTCCTCCCCCCACCCCCTTGAGAATTGTGGGTGCTCAGCACTTCTGAAAAATCAAAACCCTTAATTTTAACACTTTCTATTGTTTAAAAATGTTGGGTTAAAAAAAAAAGTGTTAAGCAAAGTGTACCAGGTCTGGTACAAATAAAAGTGCACCAAGGCTATAACCACATTCATGAGATTTCATCCTTATTAATTCAAAGTGCATACAATTTTATCCCCTAAAAGTTTATAATGTCAACACTTGTTCACCTTTTTCATACAGGCTCTGATGCGATTCAGGCAGCATGGTGGAATCTACTGCGTGGGGGAAGGAAGGCAGGTGAACTGCGATCCTCTATAAGGTCAGAGAAATGGGCTGTTCTTAGAAATACGTATCATACCACAGAGATTGGGTTACATAGATTTAAACATAGGCCTGTGTTGCCAGAAAGGAGGAAAACCATCCGTAGCCTTAAGCAGCAAATACCAATTTATCAAACTATTGCTATTTGTAAATGGTAAAGATGCAAAGTTTCCTTGCGTGCACATTACAAAGCAGATGACAACTAACAGCACAAGTAGAGTTGAGTACTGCTTCCTTGGACTCCTGCAGGTCCTTTCACTCACTCCTGCCTCTGCGAGATAGTGTCGCTCAATGCCATTCCCCTCTCCTGTCATTCTGAGCACATCACTCCAGCCTTTGACTCCCCAACCTGCGTTCACTTCCTCTTGCCATCTCAGCAAGTTCGAACATCTCTGACCATCATGCTCAAAGCTCTGAACAACTGCATCCCTTGCACGAATCTCTGCGCTCATTTCCTTCCACTCCCCGTCCCATTGTTTATGCTCCTTCCAGGCTAGAGTGTACCCTCCCCTTTCTCTTGTCTTGTCCCTACCATGCTGCCCTTATGCTATGGTTACATCTGCACACGTAGCTGGGGGTGCGATTCCCAGATTGCACAGTCGTACTCACGCTAGCTAAAAACAGTGGTGTAGCTGCAGTAGCATAGGCATCAGGAGCGGTGGTACAGGCTAGCTACCATGAGGACAAAGCTGCCCAGACCTGTGGGTATCCACTCGGCATGGCTAGCCCATGCTACCATGTCTAAACCACTCTTCTTAGCCTGCTAGCTTGATGACAACTAGCATGAGTTTGCCTGCGAGAGCTGGCTCCAAGTGTAGGGGTAAGCCCATGAGTGCCCTCCGTCACTCTCCAGGCATGCCACATGACCTTACATTTCTTTTAAATCAGTCTTTAAATCCAGGCATCTTCTAACATGGCCTTGCAAGAGCAGCCAAGGACAAAACAAATGCCTCCCCACCCCCAACCCTGCAAAAGCACTTTTCTTTTTATCTATCATTTATATTTCAGAAGCAGAGTGGCCTCAATCAGCTTGGAGCCCCGCTGTGCCAGAAGTTGCAGAGTAAATACCAGCCCCTAGCCCTGATGAGCATACAATCTCAAAGACATGAAATATGAGGTGAGTGAACAAATAAGTGAGGGAAAAGGAGGGACAGAGGAAATAGGATGTCCTTGTGTCTGTCAAAGGACTCATTCGAAAAGCCCTGTGGCACAGAAGGTGAAGGTGGCAGGTTGTGTTCTGCAATACCCACATCTCGGTAGCAGCACGGAATCAAAACAGCAGTAACTAAACCAGAATGTCAAAACCCTGAACTAGCTGCAAGATCCACTTACTGCTGTTGATTTAAAAAACAAGCGGAAGCCTCTACAATAGAATTAAAGAAGCAGAGAGCCTGGGATTCAGACAACGCACCAGGAGAACAGGAGGCTATGTTTGCTGCCATAGTCAGAGATAATAAAGTGTAAGGTGCATGACCCTGGAAATAAAGCCCGGATCCCCCGCTCATATAACAGAAACTCCAGGGAAGCTAGAAACTGATGACCTGGTGCTTTTTTATTCTAACTATCTCGCTGAATTACTACAGGCCTTAGTGTTTGTGGACCTTGCCTGTCTAATGGTGGCTTTGAGACTCACTGTGAAAAATAATCAAATCCCACTCCAGAGCGTACGCTGTGAAATTCTTCAAGTTGCAAAAGGAAACGAATATTAAGAGCCAAGGTTGACCTTGTTTTTAAGGACTTCATGATTCACACAGTTTACATCAATTCTGTGCACTGGCATCTCCAAAGATGGAGAAGTTCTGCACAAATTAAAACATCACTGCAGGAGCTGGATATGGGACAGGCAAGGTTAAATACTGAAAGGGGAGGAAAGCTGAACAGTGTCTAGCCAGTCAAAATGTTACAAGAAAGCTGTGGCACAATGCTTTCTAAAGATCTAAACACAGCGAATCAGATGGACTTAGCAGTTCATAACAGCATAGGTAGGACGCTGTCTGGTGCTTTTGAAGTCCATCTTGATTAAATTCTGGACTAGATTGTCCCTTTTGAGCCTGCAAGGTGCTGATTGCAACAGGAACTGAGGGTGTGCAGCACCTTGCCGGATGGGAACCCTTGGTGCCCAGTAGGAGCATGGAACAGCTGGATGGCAGACAGTGTCCTGAGAAGGAATTCTGTCTTTACTCAGCTAGAATTTCTTCCAGGGGCTGCCGCACAGTACGCACTAGCACAGCAGCTAAGAGGGGTGCAGGATGCTTCCCCTCCTCCTGCTTCTGTGCATGGGCAGCTCCCCTTGCTGTTGGAGGGTGGGCCCTGGCCACAGCCACCTCTGTCTTGCTGCAGGCAGCACATGTCCACTGGGTCAGCAAGAGTAAGCAGCACCTGAGATCCCAGCACCACTGCATGGGGCATGGGAAGGGTGTGTGTGTGCAGGAAGGGAGCTCCTTAAACCACTTGCCACAATATGCACCCAGTCTGTGTGTTGGTATTAAATGTGAAGTGTGTGTTGTGAAGGCTCAGTTTCTATGCAGTGATCATACTGAATGGAAGCTCACTGTCCTTTAGGGCAACTTTACAAGAGAACGTTCATCTGTACTGAGCAGATCCCCGCTTAACAAACTCAATACAGAGACTGAAATAAACAGATACAGTGTCGCCACCGAAAGAGGCTGGATCCTCCATTTCCTTCTAGCATCTGGCATAAACTTACAAGGCTTCTTTTCTTTGCTTATTTAAACTACGGTACTAGAAAGCAATTTGTGCAACGATTTGTGCAGCCTGTGCCATGCCCTCCCCTTCTATCGCCCCGCCCCAGGAAACATTTTTCAGTGGTGTGGGTTTTAAAGAACTAGATTCGGGATTAGTTAAAGATAATTGTGCCATGCACACTCTCACGTACTTAAGATATTGCCATCCTGAGATGTCCTGATTCTTGAGACACCACCACTTCATGTTATTTGTTATGTCATTTGCCAGTTCCGGAAGACTGACTACTACCTGATTATAATAAAGCAATAGTCCTTCCGCTGCCTCGTTGTGAGCTCTGATAAAGTACATCTCAGGTGTACAAATAAAACATTTGGCCCTCAGCTGAAATATCACAGTTAGGTTCACTGTCCAGAACACCTTGAAGTCTTCTGGCTTCACGCTTCAGGTATATTACGTTCAGTTTCATAATATCATTATTATAAATTCATTTCTATCTGGACTCCTTCTGACACAACAACTTTAACATGGATTTTTACCAAATGTATAGATTGTATTTTTTTCTCTGTGTACTAGTGGATCTGTCTTGCTCCTGTCTCTTGTGTAAGTAAGTGATGGGGAGGACAAGGGATTATTAGAACTTTTTTTAAACAAAGAATGCTCTGTAGTCACCCTTATGCTTCATTTAAGCTGTCTTTTTTAAAGTCTCCTGGGAGAAAGGGTTGAGTTTTTCGGTAGGTTTTTGCTATGTTTTTCAGTAGGTTAGTGCAATGCATAGTCTTCTGTGCTCATAACCTACTGTAAAGCTAAAAAAGTACATTAAGGAAATGTGGCATGGACGGAATTTAAAATGTCGTGACTGCTCAATAACAATGCCACACGGCTAGAATAATCCAGAGTGCACTGAAGCAGGTAACTGCTGCCAAAATGGTAGGTTTTCACTCATCTGAATTCTACCTGCTAAGTGCTTGAAGGAGTTGTAAACCAGAAGAAATTTATCCAGTACATGGGGATGCATGCAGATAGCTGACAGACAGGTCTAGTGTGAACCTCTTGGAGATTTTCAAGTTGTCATGTAATGAGGTCACTGCCAGTTACAAAAGTAACAAACTTAATTAGGTGCAAGATGTTTCTTCTTTATAAATAGTACTCCTCTAGCACTAGGGAAGAAAATAGCATGATAAAGATAGATGTAGCAAAAAAGCCATTCTTAATAAGAAAACATTGTGGCCCAATTTAACAGGGTTACTCTTCCGACTGTTCTAATGACAAGTAGATTTACTCTCCTTCATACTGCACTTGAGACACACATACCAATTACAATGCTGATTTCATCTTGCTAATTAAGTCCCCTTCAGTTTCTGTTTCTGTATTTGAAGGTGGGGGAGGTGGAGGGCATAGAATATAGCCAGGTTAATAAGGGCAAGCTTAGCCAGTGCACCAATTTTACAGCAACAAGAGGTCTCAAACCCGCAAAAAAAAAATTTTTTTTTAACTGAAAAACCTTTAGTTTGGGTTTTACATACAGCCCACCGATTGCAGATGTACCAAACTGCACTATAAAAAATGTTGCCATAGGCATCTATGATCAAATTTAAAATATATGTTGTGATTCGGTAATCTTTCCAAAAAGCAAACTCTTGGAATTGCCATTATCATCTCCTTATAGGATTTTATTTTCCCTACTCACAAAATTATTTGAGGAGTTGTCTGAAATTAGACCTTGTTCCCTTTTTTTTTTTTTTTAATTCTTTGTTTGTTTAGAAAGAAAGTCCTTAGAACTGTTTGTACAAAACACATGCTTGAGGTCAAATGCTTTTTCAGAAAAAAGAAAACAATTTAAGATGTCCAATAAGCTAGTTAAGTATAAATGGGATGAACTGGATATTTGTGAATTATTTTTGTACCTATTATAGAACAGTAAAGGAAGTTCACCAATCACAATGTGAGATTGACTGATCATTTAAATACTATGTTTGAATGAGTAAGGTGTCCTGTACTAACAATGATACCGTATCTTGGAAGAATTCCTGGCCCCATTGACTTTAAAGGAGCCAGGATTTACCCCTTACATTTCTATAGAAAATGTTGTTCTGTGAGATCTTGTTATAATGCAGGCTGTCCTGGCCCGCTCCCTAATGGTCAGGCATGGCATTGCAGGTGAGTCCTGCTTCGGTTTTCCCTCACCCAAGATAGACAAGCCCAAGTAGACCTTTAAGTACTAAGGAGTGCTCATTGCCCCTCCTTGGAGGGGCTCATTTATTAACAGAAAAGGCTAACACACAGCATAAGCAACCTTTACCCCAGCATCTTAGCTGGGAGACAGTAACTCCTATATTATCTGTTCCCATCTGAGTCTACTGGTTGCCTCTGTCCAGGCCCTTTACCAGAAAGACTCTCCTAACTTGGGTCTCTGCCCCCGGAACCGGTCTCTTGCCACTACCTGGGTAGAATCCTTCTCCAGAGCCAGGGGTCCATGGAGATCAGTCAAGTGCAGCTTTTCCCTGGGGTGGCACATAGTCCTCGGCAGGCTGGACATCCTCCCACTGTTTGCAAAATCCATTTCTGGAGACCAGGCCTTCCTGGATGCCAGCTTTCTGCAGCTCTCTCTTCAGGAACATCCTATCCCTAGGAGAACCCCTTGGTTCCCTGCTCTGGTGGGCTCTCCAGAGGGTTCCCTATCCCCAGCAGCACAGGGCCCTTGCTCCAGTGAGCTCTCCTGATCAGCTCTCTCAGCAGCACCTCTTCTCAGGAGCTTCCTGTGTCCTCGGGCATGCCTTCCCTAACTAAGCTAAGGTTGCCCTTTTATTGGGTCCAGGTGCTCCTTTACCCATTCAGCTTTAAGTAGACACCTGGGACAATCCATTATCCCTAAGTAAGCCTTCAGAAGGAAGTTGGGGACAGACTGGTTCTAGATTCTTCTTAAAGGGGCCATGATTGATCCCAAAATACTTGTCTGGGTTGGAAGAGCAACAGCAATGTGGATCCTGCTTCCACTGAAGCCAAGAGCAAAATCCATCCATCCAGGCTTTGTGTGTGTGTGTTTGTTTGTTTGTTTTTAATGGAAGCACAGCTAGGTCCTAGAGCATTTGCCTGACATTACAGGGAGGAGATGCTTTGAACAAAAAGCACCAGAGCATCTTTAATGTCTATGCAGATCTGATAGAAGCTTGTGTTAAAAAACCCTCACACTGTAAACTGAGTCTAGCAGTCAACCTCATAAGGATGATCAGCCTGAGTCATCATTGCTGAGATCTCTGTGATTCCTTAGCCACTGACATCCCATGCCACTCGTTTTTGGCAATGGGGAAGCAGGTAAGAGCTTTTTAAAAATGATAATCTAAAAAAGCAAAGAGCAGAGGTGTGTCATTTTTGTAAGGTTACTTCTGCTTACCTAAAGTGTTGTCAGAGGGCTGCCCCTTGAGATCTTAAAAACATGTTCAGCTTCACTTCACAATCCTAAATATTCTCAAGTCCTCATGAGGCATTACTCTGACAACACTATAGGTAAGTACAAGTAATATTATAAAGATATAACATAAAATGTTGTAAAACAGACCACTAAGCACATATGTGCAAAATAATTAAGACTAATTCTATAATCTCTCAGGGCTAACATGGTTATATACTGCAGAAACAATTATTCTTTCATGAGAGAATTCTTAAATTGGTCACAAATTTGTCATTTTAGAGTACTAAAATATCCACCTGCTTGCTACTTAGGAAATTCAGGCAACCCCTACTAATTTTAATTATAAAAATGTACAACGCATTTTAAGTGGAAAAATAAGGATAAACAAACAATGAACATTTTTCTCAGCACCTTCACTTAAAAACCAAACTACCCACCACCACCACCCCGCCCTGCAGCTTTACAGTGGCAAATATAAACTTGTTTCCTAAGACCTTCAAAAATGTAGACAATTGGTGTGACACACTGTATCTAAGGAAAGAAAATAAGTGTTCCACAAACTTTTTTATGGATAAATTCAGATTCAGATTTTTTTTCATGACTTTTCTACATTGCACAGTTTTGCCTTTTATCCTGCAAAACTGTTTCCTTCAAATGTGTTTTTGGAGCTCCCCCCAAAAGGGTTTGATTATGTGGAAAGTGACATTTCTACTCAAAATAACTCTGCATTCTCCACCATTTCCGAGTAATAATGCATAATGTGCAGACTCCTGCTTTTCTCTGCCACTCCATGATGTTTTAGCATCTGTTTCTCTTCTTTTTCTACGGATCTATTATAAGAATGAAGTCTATACAATTCAGCATACAGCTGTTTAACCTGAGCACACCCCAATGTTTGGCCTTGCTCCTATCAGAAGGAACTATTTTCTTATTTCTGATTAAAGCATCTGTAAACACACTAGGGAGAAAAAAAAGTGTTCCATACATAGCAACACCCTCTGGCTCTGCTCACACAATGGGGCAAGGTCTAATTGCTTCCCTTCATTTTTTCCTACCTCAGAACAAGGTCCCTGTAGCACTGTGGCTGCTTAGTGCCTCATGGCTAGGGGTATCTCTGCAGTTCCCCACTCCTCTTTTCTCCTTCACATGACTCCCTTAACTCCCCATAGTCCAAAGGAAAGTTAAAATATTCCCCACCTGGGTCCAAATTAGTGAGTCTTCAGGGATACACTAGCCCTCCAGGACCCAAACTAGTTCGGTGTCTCTCTCCCCTTAGTGGGGGAGGGGGAGGTTCCAGTCCTTTCTCTTCCTCAAAGCTGGGTCACAGTTCAATGGCTGTGTAGGAGTCATTGTTGCTCCCTGCAGCTGCTTCTTCAAACTTTATACTGATTCTCAGGCTCCTGTTTCCTGAGCATCTCCCCAGTTTACTGCCAGGATTCCTACCTCTGGCAGTCTCAGCTACTCTTTCAGTCACACCTCTGTTGGCAGCTCCCTGCTGTCTTTTGTACTGGGAATCTCCCAATTCCTCTCAGGTGGGGCTCATCCTGTAATCAGGGCTGGCTTAGCCCCAGGCTCTACAGCCCAAGGGCAAGCCTCCCTGTTACAGTCCATAGTTAAAGACTCTCCCATCTAACAAACCAAAGCTCTGCCCACTTAAAAAGAAAAGGTTGTCTTGTGCCTTTTATTACCCTAAAAGGACTTCAGGCCCTCTGCCTAAAGTCCTGTGGTGCCCTAGTAATCCAAAAGCAGTTGTACCAAAACCAACCCATGCAACTTAGCCCAGTAGCTTGGGCCCATGTCCCCATCACTATCACACAGGATTACAATGGTCACCAGTAAAAGTCCAAACTTACAAACAACTCTTGTACCACGGTACCTGAGACACCAAAGGTATCGCCTATTCACAGTATAGGGAATAATGTTGTAGTTCAGATGCCACAGTGAGTTAAGTACCTATTGAATAATACTTGCCTTTTAGTGGTGACCTCTGCACCTCCATTATGTAGGTCTATGCATGAAAAATCTCAATTTGACTAGCTAAGCAAGCCAATTGTACTCAGACTTGTCTGTGCTGCCCACGAGGTATGGTAAAGGAGTCTAGTAGGCCATAAATGCAGGGTGAATATAGCATTGACAGACTCGTCAGCAAGCACTGACATTTTAAATGCCAACAACACGGGACTCCTGGAGCAGTGCAGGACATATAGGGTTATGTGGGGCAGAAACACTTTTGAATTAATGTGAACTGTAAGTAAGTAAGACTTCCAAATCAATTACTTTATGAAGCATTTCTGAATGCAGAATGGACCACTTTCTTTAGTTTTTATGATCCCATTAATGAACATGAAGTTACACACTACCAAGAAGAAAAGATGATTAAAGGTTGAGGAGACTAGAGAACTGGACAGCCCAATAAACTCATGAATGAAAAACCTTCCCCCCACCTGCAAAAAAAGCCTGAGACACGCATATGTTAAAAATGCTCCAGGAACTTCAACTTGCTCGACATGTTCTTATTCAGAAAATAACTTATACAATGCTTGACCATGATAACTACAAGCTGAAGCATTAAGCTAGCCTTAGGGCTTTGCATACATGATGTCTGCCTGCGTGGATCTGGTTACAAGGCAAGGCCCACAATCTTTCCGTAAGAATCATCAGTTTTCAAATAATGCATAAGATGCAAACATTATTCACTTCAAACACTGGCCACATATACTATCTTGTCTTCCACTCTGCTTTTGTAGAACAAACAAATGTGACCAGTGTAAAACAAAATTCCAATCATGCATTATAGTGGAATTATTTTATGTCCATTTCACACTAGAATACACTAGCACTGACTGAGCACCAGTTAATGTTCCAGACAATATCTTTTAAATAGCATCCCATTTCAAGACACCAGTGCTCAAAAGTGTTGATTTAGTTTTACAACCATCTGAACCTGCATTTTTAGATTTGTCTTTTCTTACATTAGTAGATGTAGACTGAGATGAGGTCACCTCTTCCTGGTGGAATTGGCACCAAAAGAAGTAACTTTTCAAAATCAGAAATAAAAGCATCAGGACTAGGAAAGGCCATTTTATTCCAAAACTCATCCCATGTAAAATCAACATATTCACCTGATCACTACACTCCTTGTGATGAACAGAGCAAAATATGTACAAGCTACATTAACTACCTAATTAATAATAAAATAATGGTAATAATAATAAAATAATAATTTTTAAATAATAAAAATAATGGTGTTCCCAAACCTCTCCTAGATGTTAATCTACTGTATTTTAAATGTTCTGGTTAGAGCCAATCATCCAACACATCTGTCCTGATGAATGGCAAAATTAGTTAGGTATTAAGCTTTGCCTGTGCAAGTCAAATACTGATGATTGAGGCCTTCGGTGTTGTAATAACGATAGTGAGTAATGGAACAACCGAAGGTTGTTAAGAAAGAACACTGAATAATGTATTACCAAGACTGAAATCAAGGAAAATATTTTTATCAAGGAAATAAAAAGATTAATATTAATCATGGCTTTTTTAAAAGCAGAAAAATGAAGAGCAAAAAGAGGAGAATTTCAGGTATTGCTACAGTTTGCAGTGACTGGCTGAAATTATACTGTGAAAATCCATTTCTAGGGTGACTCCCTAGGGCTACATTACATGCTAGCGGAAGAACAGAAGATTGTGGCATTGCTCTGAATACAAAGGTATAAGGAACATTCTACTTGGGTGAGGTGGAGATAGTGGGCTGTAGAGAATAATGTGCCGTGCCCTGAAACAGCGGAGTTTAAACTTATTCCCTTCAAGGCCACAAAATATAAGAGCGCTAACATGACAGAACAAGGACTGCTCTTTCGCTATACCCTTTGGTGAGAAAAGAAGGCTTTGAAAACACAGAAAGAGAAAGAAGCCGGTGTGTTTTAGTATTCCTATTTATTTCTTACATAGCACTGTAGGAATGCAATTTATGACACTGTAAAAACACACAGTAAAACCTGATCCTTGCCTTCAGTGGTTTACAATCTAATCTGGATTAATATAATTCAAATGTCCACAGGACAAGGCACAGGAGCTGGGGCAGGCCAGAGCTGGGGAAAACTAGTAACAGGATGCTAAGTGAAAAGAAGATTTTAAGAACAGGTGCCCAGGAAAAAGGGAGTTCTTCCACAAGTCAGGGGCCCAATGTGAAAGGGAGAGCCCAGTTTGAGAGAAGAAGGATGAGACAAAAGGGAGCATTATGGCAACAGGATTGTACAGAGTTCAGGACCAGGATGGGAGTAATAGGATTTTGTACATTCGGCCAAAAACCAGTAGTTCTCTCACGGGGGGGTGGGGGTGGGGGTGGGGGGGGCATTGCTACACCTCTGAGAGGAGCAGCACAGACTTCACAGTCCAGGAGAAGTGTGTGTGGTGGGGGGATTGGGGTGTGCTCTCTTTTATATTATGGGAGCTTCCCAGGGCTTCCTGAGGGTCAACAGTATAGCATACTGCAGCCCCACATCCAAAATCCCCCTTCTTTTCCAAGCCCTGCTCCCCACCAGTCTCTCCTCCACCCCACACCCCACATTTCAGGGCTTACAAGGGAGTCTTCAAGATGCAGACTTATGGCTGTCCTCCACAGTGCTTGCACCAGAGGTTATCCTCCCCTGGCCAGATATGAGGCTTTTAGGAATGCTTTATGCTGCTCAACTGTTTTTCTCGTCATAAAGGGGACAGAGAAGGGATGAGAATTTGTACCCAGGGAGTTTCTGTCATTAAAACAGTTTAAAGGCTCTATTTGTGCCCTGAGGTCTGACAAAATTAAGATTATATTTCAAAAGTGGGACATAAACTTCCTTGTGAACATGACAATCAAAGAGTTCAAAGAAATGGTTTTTTAGCATTACAGTAGAAGCTCAGAGTTACGAAACACTAGAATTACAAACTGATCAGTCAACTACACATCTCATTTGGAACCAGATTCAGGCAGCAGCAAAGACCAAAGTAAAATAAAATTAAATTAAAAAAAAGCAAATGGAATATAGTACCGTAAACTATTAAAAAAATAAAGGTGTCAAGTATAATTCCCAAATCTGGACCTTAGCGTCCAAATTATGGGTACTAGCATGAATTCCCCTAAGCTTAATTACCAGCTTAGATCTGATAGCGCTGCCACCAATCAGGAATTTTAGGGCCTGATACCCTCTGGTCCCCCAAAACCTTCCCAGGGGATCCCAAGACCCAGATTCCTTGAGTCTCACCACAAAGGGAAATAACCCACTTCCCTTCTCCCTCTTCCCCTCCAGGTGTTCCCTCCCTGGGTTCCTGGAGAGATATACAGAATCAAGCTCCGTGAATCTAAACAAAGGAATTCCACCCTCCCTGCTTCAAGTCCTTGAAACACAAGTACCGAGAGATCTAACCTCTCTCCCCCCTCACCCAGAGGGTATGCAAAGTCAGGCTTAGTAAATCTAACACAAAGAGATTTCCCCCTCCCTTCGTTTCTTAGCCTTAACCAGTGAAAAACACTCAAACAGGTCTTAAAAAGAAAGCTCTATATAAAAAGAAAGAAAAAGGACATAAAATGGTCTCTGTATTAAGGTGACAATATACAGGGTCAATTGCTTAAAGGAAAAAAAGGAATAAACAGCCTTATCCAAAAAGAATACAATTTAACACATTCCAGGAACTACACACATGTAAATACAAAAAAAAATATATAAACCTATTGTCTTACTATCCTTGTACTTACAACTTGGAAACAGAAGCTTAGAAAGCCTGGAGATAGAAAAATCACTCTCAGAGCCAAGAGGGTCACCGAACCAAGACAAAGAACAAAGAACTCACACCCAAAACTTCCCTCCACCCAGGTTTGAAAAAGTCTTGTTTCCTGATTGGTCCTCTGGTAAGGTGTTTGGTTCCCTGTGTTAACCCTTTACAGGTAAAAGAACATTAACCCTTAGCTATCTGTTTATGACAAAAGGGAAAGTTTAAAAAAAATTGACAAGGTAAGGAAACTGCTTCTGTGCTTGTTTCATTTAAATTAAGATGGTTAAAAGCAGCATTTTTCTTCTGCATCATAAAGTTTCAAAGCTGTATTAAGTCAATGTTCAGTTGAAAACTTTTGAAAGAACCATAAGGCTTTGTTCAGAGTTACAAACATTTCAGAGTTACGAACCATCTTGAAACCTGAGGTGTTTGTAACTCTTATGTTCTACTGCAATTGTTTTGTGCTCCACCACATTTGAGAAGGCACTGTAGGTTATTATACACCACAATATAGGGAACATATAGGACAGCATACTAGTGTGATCCAGTGCACTGATTTACCTAATGGTTTGTCATAGTATCAAAGAGATGGCAATTATATTGCTACTCTAAGAAACTCACTGTACTCCCCAGAGAAACACAAGAGAGGAATCAAGTGTTGAGCATTCAGGGCCAAAACTCCTCTGTATAGAATCAGTTGACTGAGCACTGAAAGAAGAAAGATACCTTCTATTCAAAAGTTCTTAGAACAAATAATGTAATTTGTCATGTTTGTCTTTTGTTTTTTAATAAAACTGAACTAAATTTACTAATAGACATTGCTAATACCAACTCTTTAGAACAAAATCATCAGAAATAGACATATATCCAGTTTCTCTTCTTCAGAAGAAAGTACTTTAAAATACAGATAAAACATTGTAATGATGAAGTAAAGTCTAACCTTATAAACAGAATCGCAGCCAGAGGCAATGACGACACGGTTGGAAGGCCCAAAGAGTCCACAGACAAAATCATAAAAACAAATGCACAGCAATACTTGAACACCAGATAAAACAAAATAAAACAAAACAACAATGTACAGGAAAATAAGAGGGTGAGAAGTTTTGAAATAAGATTTATCGTATGTAATCTCATTCCAGTGCAATGAGTTGAAATCGTCAGAAGTTAGTGTTACCCCTGTGCGTACTACTCTGCATTTGTCATGTTCTTAGCATTTCCTATAATACTTGCGTGTCCTCAAGAGCATTTTTACCTTGTCGCATTAATAAAAATGCATAATATAGATATCTGGAGAATAAAGCAGCTACTGCACTCCTGCCGACAAAATACTGAAGCTATATAGACTGAACAGATCAGGTAGTGAAATTTTACTATCAGATTTTCTTCTATATATAGGCAATATTTCTATATATTGATATTTCTTTATCTCTACAATAATCTAATTTTGATTTTTTCTCCCTATTAGCGTTTTTTTTTTTAAACCTACATAAACATTTTTATGTTGGGAGAGGAGGGTAAGTCCCCATTTTGATATTCTGTATTAAAGATACCATATATAAACAAACAGTACTGACTGTATCTTATAATTATATAACCCACCATCAATGTACATGTAAACAAATACATTATTTATGTAATGATTATATAGTATAATCTTTGCGCATATGTACAGGACTGATCTCATGACTGGAATACTGCTTAAGAGGGGTCTAAGCTTGTTCAGGGAGTCCAGGCAGGAAAATAAGAGGAGAAGGTATTGCATTATACATCACCTTGTTCTGAGGCAGCTGAAATTCTCTGAGTAAAGATAAAAGGGGAGAACATCAGGGATGACAACATAACAGTGGCCTACTGTAGACCACCAAATCAGGAAGAGGTGAGGGATGAGGCATTTCTAGAACAGACAACAAACATCCAAACACAACACCTGGGAGTATTGGGGGACTTTACCCAGACATCCGTTAGAAAAGTAATATGGCAACACTCAAAATTTCTAATAAATTATAGGATTGTACGGGGGACAACATTTGTTTCAGAAGGTAGAGAAAGTAAACAGGGGGCAGCCATTTTAGTCTTGATTCTGATCAACAGGAAGGAATTAATTGTGAATATGAAGGTGGAAGGCAATTTGGATGAAAGTAATCTAGAAATGATATATTTCATTCTAAGGAAAGGAAGGAGTGAGAACAGCAGAACAAGGACGATGGCCTTAAAAAAGCAGACTTTAAGAAACTTAGAGACCTGCCAGGTAATATCCCGTGGGAAGAAAATCTAAACGAAAGAGACAATATTAAATGCACAACAAGCTATTCCAGTGCTGAGGAAAGGGGGAATAGTAAGATGCCAATATTTCTCAATCAGAAACACTTTGACTGAAAATCAAAAAGGAATCCTATAAATACGGATAAACTGCCAAGGAGTACAAAAGAATAGCACAAGCATGTTCAAAGTCACAAAGGTTAAGGCACAAAACGGACTGCATGTAGCAAGGGACATAAGGCACTAAGAAGAGGTTCTTTAAATATATTAGGATCAAGAGAAAGATGACCAAAAGCAGCTCCTCTACTTAGTGAGGAATGAAAGCTAACAACTGACGACATCAAGAAGGCTGAGCTGTTTAACCCTATTTTGCTTTGGTCTGCACTGAAAGGGTTAATGGTGATCACATACTCAACACAATTAATATTAACAACAAGGGGGAAAGAACACAAGCCAAAATAGGGAAAGAAGAGATTAAAGAATATTTAGATAAAATTAAATGTAATCAAGTTGGCAAGACCTGATTAAATTCACCCTAGGGTACTTAACAAACCAGCTGAAGCAATCGCTGAACTGTTAATTATTTTTGGGAACTCATGGAGAACAGGTGAAATCCCAGAGGACTGGGGAAGGGCAAACATAGTACCTATCTTTAAAAGGGGGGGGGCAAAGAGGACCCAGGGAATTAGAGACCAATCAGCCTAACTTTGATACCTGTAAAGATACTGGAACAAATTATTTTAAAAATCAATTTGTAAGCACCAAGAAGATAATAGTGTTATAAGGAATAACCATCATGAATTTGTCAAGAACAAATCACGCCAAACCAGCCTAATTTCCTCCTTTGACAGGGTTACTGGGCTAATGGATAGGGAAGAGCATTAGACCATGGTTTATCTTGATTTTAGTCCAACATGATATTCTCATAAGCAACCTACGGAAATGTAATCTAGATGAAGTCATCATCGGGTAAGTGCAAAACTGGTGAAATACTGTACTCAAAGAGTTATAAGTCGTTTGCTATCAAACACAAGACATATCTACTGTGGTATCTCAGGGGTTAGTCCTGGATCTGGTCCTACTCAATATTTTCATCAATGACTTGGATAAAGCAGTGGAGAGCATGTTTATAAAATTTAAAGATCACACCACCATGGGGTTGCAAGGACTTTGGATGATAGGATTAGAACTCAAAATTACCTTGACAAATTAGAGAACTGGTTTGAAATCAACAGTAGGCAAATCAATAAAGGTAAACACAAATAGACTCAAATCATTTTAGTTCATTACCCTGGGCCTCTGCCATCTCTCTCCAGGGAGACAACAATATCTCATAGTACAGAGAAGTCCAAGAGGATGATGATGGACGTCTGTCTTCTCTCAATGCAACTAAGGCAGTTTCAATTCCATGTCCTGGCCCATATCCAGATTGTGCTGGGTCTCTAATGTTAGATTCAATTTGCTTGTAGTTGGAATTGGCTAGCTTCTGTATCACCTTGCTCAAGTATGAGAGGTTTAACATAGGATAGTAATTGGCTAGAGCCAATGTACACGTGGGTTTCTTCAGTTTGGGTCAGACATTAGTTAGACTCAGCCTTGATGCACATGTGTTCAAGAAAAAGTTAGCTGCTTATTGGGAGATTGTTGAAAATGACAATGTACTGCTTCTGAACAAAGCTTACATCATTTTTTTTCCTTAACAGCTGGAACAGGTATTTAAATTGTAAATGAAGTAATGTAAATTCAGTGATAATGATGATAGTGATGGTGTCAAAAGTGTTTCATTTGCAGTGATATCAAATTCATCTGTGTCCTGTTTCAACGTTTCATTCAATAGCACATTAAAACTTGCAGAATCTGTAGAAAGATACTCTGTAAGTTTTGAGACAAGCACAGGATTTTTTTCTTACTTGTTAATCATTCTTAACAAAGTTTACATTTCACTTTAGAAAAATGATCTTTTGTCATTACTTCAGTCTGTTCAATTGCTTGTTTGCTACTCAAGCTGGCCAGTGAAATGAATTTCAGTTCTGAGAATTTGAGCTTTCAGAAGTTTTTCCATCTCAAATTGAGAAAATAAGCCAAAAACGCAAATTTTCATGGAACTAAAATCCCGTTGTACTTATTTTTGAAACACCAAAAAGTGGTGTCAGGCAGCTTGCTGTTCTGCGCATTGGGCAACCCTGGAAGCGCTTTGGTCCCCAACTCCAATGTAGCATGTCTGGCAGGATGCGTTGGAGTCATGGATCCAGGAAGCCCAGTCTGCCAAGGAACTGGATAGGTAAGCTGATAGGAAACTAGAGGGTACCACCGGAAGCTTGTTGAAATCAAACCATCTCTGATAAATGTTTCAACAAGTCAGCAAATTCTGACCCCGCCAAAATGTGTGTGCTTGTTTTTTTTGTTATTTTCCGGACCAACTCCATTTTCTAACACTTCCTTCAATTTTAGGAATGTTGCATCAGATACATTCACCCACTCGTGACTGGTAATCACTAATCACCCAATTGCTGTGTTGATCAGCAGCTTTCACGCTTACTACAATTATAACTAGAAAGAAACAACTAATGGAATTGAAACTGTGCAGACTGTTTTCAGCACATTCAGTGACAGCTGATTCCAGCCAGTAGTCTCCAACCTTTCTCTAATCACCAAGGACTGCATCTACTCCTCTTTCCCCAATAGGAATTAAATGTATATTTATAAGTTTCTTATATTTCCTAAGAGGTCAAAAAGGCGTTAAAAGAGTCTTGATATTCAATCACCTTTAGGAATAGTTAAGACTTTTCATTCAGACTGAAATGAGAGGCTGTTGTGTCTATTACCAAAACCCAATCAAATATAATCCATTCTCATGTAAAACATCTCAACATTAGACGTTCAAAACCTGAAAAACACAATACCCGCCACTTCTTTTTTCCCTTCTCATTGGGAAATGTTTAATTCTTTTTTCAGTGTTTCTGGATTCTTAGCCCAATTAGAAACTAACTTTTTCCAAAATGTGAGAATTTCCCACAAGATGAAACTTCCATGTTCAACCAGTTCTGATTATGAATTATGAGGATTTATGTTGCAAGTTAAGACTGGCTAGTTTCCTCAAAAGAGATTTGCAATTTTCTTTGTTTGCTACAGTGTTCTGAAAGTTCATATGACAAAACATATTTTTCACCATGTGCTGTACACATGGCATATAAAAAGTTTAATTATCATAATTTTATTTAAAATTATCATTGCTTCAGGGTATCATTTGGGCAAAAAGTTATATTTGTGATGTTCATTCAGTATCGGAGTGAAAATCCATTTCCATTCTGCTTTTATGCTGATTTGATTATCAGAAATGTAACTTTCACTGTTGAAAATTTGACAAAAATGTTAAATGTTTGAATAATATTCTTCTCATTAGCAAACCAACATCAAAGTAGGATGAGAGCCCATTTCCACCTTTCTGCTGTTGGTTCGCTAATTTTGAATATAATGGTATAACTAGACTTTGGCAAAGATACACCAGCCTTATGTGATTAGTATCCATGAGATGTGGCATATCTGATAACAGAAATCGACAATACCAGGATTATATCAAAATAAATCCATTTACTGAAGATGATCCCTTTCATCAGACATTTTCAGCACAGAAAATATGCCCTGCAGCTCTCATTGCTGTTATCTAATTCCCTATGCACCAGACTGAACAATTTACTTTATTTCAACTAGCCCTTGTAAGAGAAATATATAGTATTCAAACTCTTCAGTTACATTACAAGAGAAAGTTCAAAACGGCTGTTAAACACATCTGAGAGAAAACAACAGGTAATTTGGTTCAGAAAAATTAATCTAAAATATGATTTCTGCAAAAGGATGATGAAGTTCTCATCATTTTACAATATCTTGCACAAAGCTGAAGTCTGGCTCAGAAGTACAATCAAAGTTTGTAGCTCAGTTAAAGCTTAAGATATCAAGTATCCAAACTTGAGAGCGCATGATGGCTGCACAGAACTTCTTCCAGAAGTACCTGAACTTTCCTATCATGGAATATGCAGATGATTGTAAATATGTGGCAATACTGCCTTCCTTTCCTTGATACCATCTAATCATAGTTATCCTCCTCAAGTGACAAACATAGACAAAGGAACATTCTCCTCCATGCCTGATGGGTGGGACGTGACCGAGAAATGGCAATTTCTCCTTAGACAGCTGACTGCGTATTCAAGCACCAAAACATTTTATATCAGAGGAGAAAAGTTACCAGCTGCAGAAGTGGCAAATGAATATTAAAAGCTATGGGGAAAATATGACCCATTTATATCCCTTTCTTTATAACTGCAGGTAAATCCAATCAGGACCAGGCAAGCTAGAAGAATCTCAGGTTGGCATTCAGGTGTCAGCCATAACATTTGCTGAACTCCAAACCAATGCTCTGATTCTCACTCATTGAAGTCAATGTGAGTTTTGTCATTGACTTCAGGATGCAGCAGGACAAGGTCCCAAAACTGAGCTGATGTGTCTATGAAACTGCCCGTGCAATTGAGCTCATGCTCTAGGGATCAGTGCAAAGGTGGCAGGAAAAGGACAGAAGTGAGGCAAGTTTCCTTCTGCCTTGCTCTAGGAATAGGATACCTTTCGCATAGAACTCATCTGGATGAATACATCCCCAGATGTCCAACAGCATGCAGTCTGAAGAACAGGATCTTCCAGAATTGCCTCTTACTGTCATCTTGTCATGATGCTAACATCATCATGCTATGACCTAGGCTAGGAGCACAGCTGCAATGCAACATCTTGATGTTACTGATTGCCTTACCTGGAGCTGTTCTGCGACTTCTTTAATAGATTCCCAGGCGACTATCTACTTCACTGATGCTCACAATTTTCTCATTATATCTCCCAACCGTATTTTGTATATACAAAAATCCTCCATGAATTGTTTATTTTCCACACTAGTCTCCTCTAGCACTCAATCCCTCTAGTTTCTTATTAGATTAATGACTAAAACATCTCAGGTTTCTAACATCAGTCACTCTATTTCACTTCAGGACAATATACAATTTACCTCTAGCATTTACTAGTTTAGGCTCACATTCACAAGCTGAAGATGACAAATCGAACTTCAGTAGCATGATTGCAGCATTCTCTATAACGCATTGTTGCAGAAATACAAATCCAGATCAAAACAAGAATGGCAGCTGTTGAGTTTAGGAGCCTAACTTCGGACTTCCACTTTTCTAAACATTGGATACAATTCTCTGTTATCTTGATACGTACGTCAATAACACAAACATAGGTCTATAAGAATTGTAGATGGTTTTCAAGCGTGGCATTGCAATGGCCTTATCAAATATTTGACAATCTCTGCTAATTATAACCATATCTCTGCATACACACTCCAAGTACCAGCTTGCTTTCTGTTTATACCACTGCTAAATATTGTGAAAATAGTTTAAACCACATTATCTGTAACTACCCTAATGTTCCCGCTCTCTGTTCTGTTTCTTTTCAGGCAATGGTCTCTGATGATTCTAGGTCCTAGTCTCACTGCACAGAATTGCATGAGTCACATATCAGCACAAACTCAACCTAAGCAAATCATTTTAATTTGTTTTCTTTGCATTTTCTGCTCTCTTCCCAGCTCTGCATCACTTCAGACATCGACAGAAATGTTTTAGTGTAACTCCCTTTCTTTAACCTTGTGAGACTGTAAATGTTCTTTTTACTTTATAGTCACTAAGTGAATTGAAACAACAGAGGGGATTATATTCCTATTTGTCAGTAAACCTGAAAATTTCTGAGGTAAGGATCAGACAGCAACTAATTCTGGAACAAATTTCTATATAGCCTACCAAAAATGCTTTGGCATCAAATGAGAGAAAAGCTTTTTAATAGGATATTCATGAGTAATTAGAACTCTATGGACATGATTAAATCTTAATCTGTAGAATGAAGTGTTCTGACTAAAACAAAGAAAAACTGGTAAGGAGCTGGGCTGAAACTCACTCTGTAGGTGCACAGATTTGGTAGATATTCATTAATGCTGTTTTTTTTTAAATATATATTTGTGACTGTCCTTGTCTCCGCAGGACAACAGCCTATAAGGGAAGATTCTGTGTTCTCACATGGCTACTTGAGTACCTGTATCAGACCTTTACACAATGTGGGTGTAATCAGGTTATTTCTAATGGAAAGTTTTGATGCATTGTTGCATTTTCAAAATAATTGACTTAAACTGTCATTTTTATTATTTCAGAGATTATTTAAAATAGAGACATGATCTGTACAATACTAGCTGGTGGTTCATCCCACGGGCCCAATCCTATTCCTCCTTTAGGCGAAGTTCCCATTGTAGTGAATTCCCTCCAGACAATATAAGAAAGATGCTCAAGCCCAGGCCCTGCTGCTCTGATCCAGAGCTACTGTCCCTTCTTCTGAAGCACTCCTCTTCCTGCTTCCCCAAGTCCTTTACCCACCCCCTTTTCCTTAATCAATCTGAACGGCAACCACCAAAACAATGCCATCAAAGTTGGGATCTGAGTATCTATAAGAGTCCTGCATAGTAAAGCATTTTCATAAATGGGATCTCATATGGCTAAGCAAATAAGGAGGTGAACGAGCAGAAGGAAAGACAAAAAAGAAAATAAAAGGAAGTAGGAATTTGATCAATAATAGCTAATGTCACAATTTCACTGTCATTCTGAGTCAGACCAATGGTCCGTCTAGCCCAATATCTGGTCTTCTGACAGTGGTCACTGCCAAATGCTTCAGAGGAAAGGAATATAACAGTGCAATTATTGAGTGATCTGTCCCATTGCCCAGTCCCAGCTTCTGGACGTCAGAGGTTTAGGGACACCCACAGCATGGGGTTGCCTCCTTGACCACATTAGCTAATAATCATTGACAGGTCTATCCTCCATAATCTTACCTAAGTCTTTTTGAACCCATTAATGCTTTTGGCTTTCACAACATCCCCTGGCCACGAGTTCCACAGGTTGACTATGCATTGTGTGAAAAAGTACTTTGCTATATTTGTTTCAAACTGTTGCCTTTTAATTTCATTGGTGACCTCTAGTTCTTGTATCATGTGAAGAGGTAAATAATACATGTGAAGAGGTAAATAATATTCACTTTCTCCATATCGTTCCTGATTGTATAGACTTCTCTCATACCTGCCATTCGTTGTCTCTTTTCTAAACTGAATAGTCCCAGTCTTCTTAATCTCTCTTTGTATGCAAGCTGTTCCAGGCCCCTAATCATTGTTGCTGCCCTTATCTGCACCTTTTCCAATTCTAATGTATCTTATTTTCAGATGGGACAACCAGAACTGCACACAGTATTCAAAGGGTGGATGTACCATGGATTTATATAGTGGCATTATATTTTCTGTTTTATCATCTATCCCTTTCCTAATGGTTCCTAATATTGTTAACTTTTTTGACTCTATTTGCATATTGAGCAGATGTTTTCAGAAAACTATCCACAATGACTCCAAGATCTCTTTCTTGAGTGGTATGAGCTAATTTAGACCTCATCCTTTTGAATGGATAGCTGGGATTATGTTTTCCAATGTGCATTTCTTTGCACTTATCAACACTGAATTTCACCTGCCTTTTGTTGCCCAGTCATCCAGTTGGGTGAGATACCATTGTAATTCTTCACAGTTAGCTTTGGACTTGGCTATCTTGAGTAATTATGTAGTGTTTACAGTCTTTGCCACCTCACTGTTTATTCCCCTTTCCGGATCATTTATGAATATGTTGAACAGCACACATCCTAGTAAAGATCCTTGGGAGACACTGCTATTTACCTCTCTCCATTGTGAAAACTGATGATTTATTCCTACCCTTAATTTCCTATCTTTTAGCAAGTTACTGATCCATGAGAGAATCTTCCCTCTTATCCCATGACTGCTTGGCTTGCTTAAGAGCGTTTGGTGAGGGACCTTGTCAAAAGCTTCCTGAAAGTCCAAGTACACTACCATCCACTGGATCACACTTGTCCATATGTTTGTTGACATCCTCAAAGAATTCTAATAGATTAGTGAGGCATGATTTCTCTTTACAAAAGCCATGTTGCCTCTTCCCCAACGTATCATATTCATGTATGTGTGTGACAATTCTGTTTTTTATTATAGTTTTTATCAATTTGCCTGGTACTAGAGTTAGGTTTACTATCTTATAATTGCCAGGATTGCCTCTGGAGGCAAGTTAAAACAAAGTAAGATATACAAATGTGCCTAAATCATTCACCTATTCAGTCAAGAAGATAAGTGTTATCAAATGTCTGGTGCAAAACCCACCCACAATGGAGGCTAATAAAACAGTCCTGAAATAGCAACATTTGATTGGCTACTCCATCCAATCAGTAACTCTAGCAATCAACGAGCCTCTCTGGAAAAAAGTCAACCTCTCAATGGCTGCTGAAAAGGCCAGCCTGCACTTTTTTCAGGCCCCAGTGAATTTTTATTTTCTGTTGAAGGTGTGATTTCTTTCCTAGCAGCCCAAAGATGCTTCTAATCCTACGGGATCATTTGTCCACATGCAGTACAGGCCCAACAGCTGCATATTGCTATGAAAACCACCCAGAATGTTGGATCTAGCTAAAGTATAGTAATATAAAATAATAAGAGTAGAATATAGTTTTTAAAAGAAATGTCTGTCTTAGATACTTGATCTGTGTTAAATGAATTTCTCTCTGTTCTCTGCTGAAATTTGTTGAATGAATCTTTGTAACAAGCCCAAGGCCAAAATACCAATTATCGAAGGCCTGTAGAGGGACTGAATATGCAAGTAACCGATAAGAATGCTGTTACAGGACAGAGAGTCTGTACCAAGGGATGATAAGAACTTTGGGCAAAACAATGATGTTTTCTTAAGCCTTACCCACTGATCCTCTCATCCCTTGAGAACTTGACTATGCCTATGTAAATCTTTTAGCAATAAAAAGGAGGGAGAGAAGAATTAAATCAAACCTGTTAAATCTGGATGTAAGAATGTTGAGTGCATGGGAGTGAGTGTTCGTGACAGGTAGATAATTGATTAGAAACTAGTACCAGCCGAAACCTAGGTAGGACTCACAACCATCAATGGGCCGAAGATAATGCAGGGCAGAGGCAACCGGATTACCCCAGGAGGGCATGCCGGAACCCACCCAAGCACAGCAAGGAGAGATAGAAGACTCGAAGATTATGTACACCCGTCATGGATGTATCATCTGCTGATCACGCTGATTAATGGTTACCCCAATCCCGAATTCAGCATGATGAAGCAACTTCCATAGACATACACTGAGGCAAAGACCTATAAGAACAGGACCAAGGGACTGAGATCTTTGAGTCTGGTTCTGTGACCACCCTCCAGGAGCATCGGATGCACATCTGACACAACTTGGCTCCACTCTCGTGTCCAAGTCACCTGGCCAGTGACTTGGCATGAGCAACTCAGGCTGGTAACTATAACAATTATTGCAGAACCTGTGTGAATGTTTGTGTGAGTGAATGGTTATAACAGCTGTCAAAACTATTTTGTTGTATTTGCAATAAACGTGGCATTTTGCCTTGTCTCTCTTATAAGATCCTGATGGTGGTATTTTATTAGCATAACAGAACGTACCCTCAACTGATACAAAAATTACATAGCTAGCTTTAAATACTGCCAAAAGTCACAGGGAAAGCATATCATCATCTCCATTAACAGGGACATAACAATGCTATACATTGAGAGAGGTGCTCTTATTTAAAATAACTACACACTTTACACCTACAAAAAATTGGACAACATTTGGGCTACTGGTGTGGTAAGATCACTGCTTATCATGGTGACCAATATTGTCTCATTATTTGCTTCTACTCCACCATTTGTCTCCTGTCTTATATTTAAATTATTAGCTCCATGGAACTGGGAGCGTCTCTTTGTTCTGTGTTTGTATGGTGCCTAACACAATGAGATCTTGGTCAAGATAGGAGCCCCTAGGTGCTGCAACATCACGTACAACAACTTAAGAGATCTCTAGTCTGCACTAAATAGACACTTAAAGAAACTGCATCAATAATCACCCCTGCTGTTATAAAATTAATGTTCCTACTCCTTGATCTGACATGCAGCCCTACACTTCAGCACTAGAAAAGAGAAGGAAAACAAACAAAATACCAAAAACAAAACCCAGGATAATAAAAATTGTCACTTCTGGGGCACGTTTGATCTACAGCTCTCAAAATGCTTCAGAAGAGTAACTGAGTCTCACAAGAACCACAAAGGGTAGGTATCCTTCTATCTATTTTACAGGTGGGTAAACTGAAAAACAGAGCATAAGTGACTCATATGGAGTCAGTAGAAGAGCCAGGAAAATAACCCAGAAGTCCTGAGTTCTTGATCCAGCTAGTCCAATTAAGGACTTAGGGCCTGATCCAAAGCCCAGGGAAGTCAACAGAGAAATTTCCAACTGATTTCAGTGGGCTCTGGATCAAGTCCATAGTGTCAACATTAAAGGATGATGAAGAACTACAATATTTTCTTACGCTATCTTGACTATTATTTTGACAGCCAGAAAGCCTAAAACAAGAACTAGTATAAAGTAAACTCCCAACAGAGAATACACAAACAAAAACAGGTACTGAACCATGTATATCTACTTGCTACAAAATATGTACACATAACAAGCGCATCAAACAGAATCCTTAAAGGAAAACATCATAAATCCAAGCTGAATCTATGCAAGAGAAAAAAAGACAGAGGCATTTCTTAGAGGTTTTTAAGGTCAGGCTTGACAAAGCCCTGGCTGGGATGATTTAGTTGGGAATTGGTCCTGCTTTGAGCAGGGGGTTGAACTGGATGACCTCCTGAGGTCCCTTCCAACCCTGATATTCTATGATTCTATGTGAAAATGTGTTACATAAATAAAAATACATATAAACAATCTCGGAACAAACCTCCAACCATCTAGACTAGGAAGAACAAAATACATCATTCAGGATGTTTTTCTAACAAATATACCACTCCATTTTTGATTTTGCCAGTGTAGTTTTAACAAGAGACGGCTGGCAAGGGAAGCGGAATGATTCTATAAAAGGTTAAATAAATTATGCTAACTATATTCAGAATACTTATATAAAATAAAAACCAGATTCTGCTTTTTCATATTATTTCCAAATTTAAATAAATTAGCAGTTTTAATACATCCTGGAATCTTCTCCTCAGCAATAATCTTTCATGATGAATGCTAGGGAAACAGTGACACATTGTACATCCTTTATAACAGCTGATCAGGCCACCCTGGCTTTTATTTAACAGTCCTTCCACTGCTCAGCAATCAGAACACACCTTCTCCGAAAGACCCAGCTTAACTTGGTGTCTAGGCCTCAATTGTCTCCAGGGTAAGTTAGGGGAAAAAAAAGGATGCATAGAATGTGTATCTTGGTTGCCTTGGAGATGGAGGTTCTTCAGCACCCTGCAGAGTACTTTAATCCATAACAACCTTTTTTTTTTTTTTAATTTGGATGCTTACGAGCCAGTACTCACACTGTCAGATTCTGAGGAATTCCACAGTGCTGCAAGTTTGTCTTCAAATAAAATGTGTTTTAAATCTGAAGTATTCTAAAGCACTGCTGAGGATATTAATAGACAAAATCTATATTGTGTCTGCAGTACTTTTTGTAGATCTCTGATTAATTCTAAAATGACAGCCATGCAACCCAATTGCAACAATTGTAAAATTGTTGACTTACACATTTTCTAATGCCCAAATCTTTCATATTACCAAAACACTACAGCAGTTCTGTCTCTTATCATTCTTTAATATATTAGGAGATCTAACTGGCTTGTTCGCAATCATAATTTGCAGTTAATCTGAGTTGTGTTTATCCCATAAGAACATCATAAGAACGGCCACATAGGGTCAGACCAAAGGTCCACCTAGCCCAGTGTCCTGTCTTCTGATAGTGGCCAATGCCAGGTGCCCCAGAGGGAATGAACAGAACAGGTAACCACCAAGTGATCCATCCCCTGTCGCCCATTCCCAGCTTCTGGCAAACAGAGGCTAGGGACACCATCCCTCCCCATCCTGGCTAGTAGCCATTGATGGACCTATCCTCCATGAATTTATCTAGTTCTTTTTGGAATTCTGTTATAGTCTTGGCCTTCACAATATCCTCTGGCAAAGAGTTCCACAGGTTGACTGTGCATTGTATGAAAAAAATACTCCTTTTTGTTTGTTTTAAACCTGCTCCCTACTAATTTCATTTGTTGGCCCCTAGTTCTTGTGTTATGGGAAGGAGTAAATAACACTTCCTTATTACTTTCTCCACACCGGTCATGATCTTATAGACCTCTATCATATCTCCCCTTCAGTTTGGAAAATAAATGACTAAGAGTCCCAGTCTTATTAATCTCTCCTCATACGGAAGCCATTCCATACCCCTAATAATTTTTGTTGCCCTTTTCTGAACCTTCTCCAATTCCAAAATCTTTTCTGAGATGGGACGACCACATCTGCATGCAGTATTCAAGATGTGGACATATCATGGATATATAGAGAGGCAATATGATATTTTCTGTCTTATTATCTATCCCTTTCTTAATCATTCCCAACATTCTATTTGCTTTTTTAACTGCTGCTGATACACGTTGAGTGGATGTTTTCAGAGACTTATCCACAATGACTCAAGATCTCATACTTGAGTGGTAACAGCTAATATAAACCCCATCACTGTATATGTATAGTTGGGTTCCCACATATAGAGTGGTGCTCTGTGCACCATCAGTGACAATACTGCTAGCGGGCAAGGAGTGTAAAGCCCAGTACACAGGGGACAATATGGTAAATAAAACAAACATGAGCAAAAGACTGATGCACCAAAAATAACAGCATAACTGGGGGAAAGGGGGAAACGTCAGGAGCTGGCAATCTCCAAATGGGGATTACACCATTATATGAGCCTGTTTCAGTTGCTTATAACTTCACAAATTTTAACCATTTGAGCTGAAATTATCTATGCCAGTTGTTTGCCTCAGGCTGAATTTTTCTAGAAAATTACAGCCAAAATGGTTCAGCCATTTCTGAGAACAAGGATGGGGAAAATGTGCAAATTGCCACTGTTAAAAAATGCTGGTGAACTTAAATTAAAAAAATAAATAAAGCCCTACCACCCTCCTTACTTTGGGGCGGTGACTTGAAATTTGGAAGGGGGTGGCCATCCCCATGAAAATCAGCCCAAATTTGGCCAAGTTATAAAGCCTTTGGGGGCTGGGGGCTGTGGAAATCGCAGTTCACACATGCCCAGTAGAGACCTCTCTGCTTTTGCAGCTAAAATCTGTAAAGATTCCATCCTCGCTGAGTACACTCAAGCCTCTCGCACTCCTAGCGCTGACCAGACTGAGCCTACGCCTTTCTCCGCAGTGAGTGAGCCCAGGGCAGCAGGGACAAAGCCCGATTTTTTTCTCGGTTGCTGTTGCTCCCAGCTGCTCTGGGCCAAGGTGGGAACTGAGAGCGAGGAGCTTGTCTTCCCTGTGTTCTCAGTGTACCCCCTGTAGTGCCCAGGCGGCATGGAGGAGGAAGGTGCCTGATTTGAATGCAGTGGGACAAATGCCCAACCAGGGGAAGAGAAAGGAGAAGATCAGGACAAGGAATCTGGTGAAACAGACTGGAAGGGGGTGGGGGAGAGAGGACTGGGATTCCCCTCTGAGGAGGTTTTATTATCCCTGTTTTGAAGATGCAGAACTGAGGCAGAGATTAAGGCCAAAAAATGTTGAGTGCCTGATCGGAGATGCCTAGCATCTGATTTTTCAGGGTACTTAATATTATACAGACATCATGCAGTCAAAGCACAGCTCCCATTGACATCAGCTGCAAGTGCTTTGCTCTTTTGTAAATCAGACCCAAATGTATTGAGCTGGACATCCAGAAAAGGAAGAACACTCAATCAGTCATCACCTATGAAAGCTGGGTTTACGTGTCTACCCCAGCATCACGTAGGAATTCTGCAGAAGAGGCAGGGACTAAAGACAATTCTGCAGGGCAGCATACAACTGCCTTAACCCTGAGACCATCCTTTCTCTTCCTGCAATTGCCTTCCTTTGTTCATTACACACCTTCCAACTTCTGCAACAAATGAAGCAGGGCCCCTATAGACAACAGGCTCCTTCACTACCCAACTACAATTCAATCGTAGAGCAAATCCATCTGTGCACTGAATGAGACAAGGGAAAAAATAATATGTGATCGTGGAAAATCATAGACTCTCAGGGTTAGAAGGGACCGCAAGGATCATCTAGTCTAACCAACCTCCTGCCAAGATGGAGGATCTGTTGCATCTAAACCATCCAAGACAGACGACTATCCAGCCTCTTTTTGAAAAGCTCTAGTGAAGGAGCTTCCATGACCTCCCTAGGCAGCTTGTTCCATATCCTACTGGTCTTACAGTTTGGAAGTTTTCCCTGAGATTTAATCTAAAGCTGCTGTGCTGTAGTTTGGACCCATTGCCTCTTGTCCTGCCCTCTGTGGCAAGAGAACAACTTTTCTCCATCTTTTTTATGGCAGCCTTTCAAGTATCTGAAGACTGCTATCATATCACTCCTTAATCTGTTTTCCAATCTAAACATACCCAGTTCCTTCAGCCTTTGCTCATGCGGCTTGCATTCCATCCCTTTGATCATCTTTGTAGCTCGCCTCTGGATCTTTTCTAGTTGTATTTGTGCATATGATTTTTCTTCCCTAAGTGTAGCACCTTACATTTGTCTTTACTGAATTTCATTTCATTGTCTATAGCCCAATTCTCCAATTTATCAAGATCCCTTTGAATTTTAGCTCTATCCTACAAAGTGTTTGCAATCCCCACCTCCTCCCCAGCTTTGTCTCATCTGCAAATTTGATCAGTATGCTCTCTATTCCTACATCCAGCTAATTACTAGAGATGTTAAATAACACCAGATCCAGAACAGATCCCTGTGGAACCCAACTTGAGACTTTCCTCCAATCTGACATCATTCCATTAATAGTTACTCTTTGCCTGCGGGTTGCTGAATCCTCCCAATGGTAGTTCTGCCAACCCTGCATTTTTCCAGCTTATTTATGAAAATGTTATGTGGGACTGTGGCAAAAGCCTTGTTTAAATTGAGGTATATTATGTCCACCACACTTCCCCTACTCACCAAACCAGTTACTTGTTAAAAAAAGAAATTGAGCTGGTTTGGCTTTTTTCTTAGTGAATTCATGTTGGCTGCAAGTGATCACACCTTTATCCTCCAGGTATTTGCGAATTCAATTAATTACACCTCTACTCTGATGTAACACTGTCCTCGGGAGTCAAAAAATCTTACCGCGTTATAGGTGAAACTGCATTATATCAAAATTGCTTTGATCCACCGGAGAGCGCAGCCCTGCCCCCTCGGAGTGCTGATTTTCCACATTATATCAGAATTCGTGTGATATTGGGTCGCATTATATTGGGGTGGAGGTGCCTTAATTCTGGTATTTCCTAACCTTTGAGTGCTTGATTTTGCAACCTTAATGTTCTTTTAACACAGTCTTTTTGTGTGTAATATAATAAATACAAATAAATTATGCTCACATTGCAAATATCTTTTTTGATTATTTCCATTCAAAACTGATACACGAGGCTAGGTGAAAAATTCCATTAGAACAGAAAATACCAAGCTTGCCTGGACTTGCTAAATTCAGCAGATCTCCTGCTTTTTTCTTCCATTGCCAAGGCACTTGAAACATACCAAGTGCTATTTCTATTAACACCTATTATTTATTAAGTCCTGAGATAAGTGACTTGGGGGAAAAACATATTGGCGGGCTGTCCTTAATGTTTTTAACCTAGGCTATTCCATTTTCTGCATGTTCATGAATATGTCACATGCTTCCTTCTGCTAGCTCCAGTGGAACAAAATCTAGGAGAAACCAGACAAGAATGTAGGTGGGCTAGGGAGAGGAAGTAACAGCTCTGCAGTATGTTACCTCCTCCCTCGATCCTGCAGATCCCTCACTCAGTGGCACTGGGGCTTTACAATCCTTGTGTTAGTCGCTCTATGCAGTATTGTCCCATCCTTAATGCATGGGGACATTTTCCAAAGCACATAATGGTGACCATGTTAGCTCCCCTTCCACATTGATATCCACCGGCTTCGGAAAGCCAAGTTTGGTGCAGCAGCCCATTAAAAGCCATGCTACAGACAAAGAGGTTTACACAAAAGCCACTAGTGTAAATCAGGTGCAAGAGATCAGAATCAGGCCCTATGGAGTTTTCTGGACCTTACATGTATTTTTCTTACTCAGATGATAACATGGCCCTACGTATTTCAACTAAAGATGACGTGCTAAATGTATTATCTGAAGTACAAAAGTGATCAAATGGTTACTGATCATTTGAAAAAATGAAAAAGAGGTAAGATGTGAAAATATCTATTTCCAAGTCTTAGGGCTTAATCCTGGAAAACCTTAAACATGTAACTTTACTCACATGAGGAGTCCCACTGAATATTTGGTTTACTTGCATGAGTAAAATTATTCATGGCCTTGAGTATCTGCAGGATCTGAGGCACTCTCTCAAGATGTACAATGCCTAATAAGTATATACACAGGTTGGTAAATACATTTTCTTGCACGATAAAGAAATCACTTTGTCAACAGATGTTACGTTTTTATAATTATTTTTGCACTTGTATCTTTCTATGACATGTTGTATACACAACATATTCCATCTTGCCAAAAGAGCAATGGAAAACCAACTACTTCTTTAATGTTTAATTAAGAGTAAAAGCAAATTTATGTAGTGATATACCACACTCTTGCCTAGTAATAAAGACAAACATCCCTGCACAGTATTAACACTTACTAAGATAGTCATTTCAGTTTCACTTGGCTTACAAAATGCCTAAAGAAACTTTCGCACTCTTGTACATCATTTCAGATATTTCTGCTGATTTTTTATTTAACTAGTTCTTTGTAGATATCATTTGGGACATTATAGTTTCCACAGTAACATTTTTGGTACTTGAATTAAGTTTTTGATATGCCCTAAAATAATTATATTTGTCTTTAGCAAACATGTTATTTGAGTTTTGAATGAAACTGCTGATAAAGGCTGACAAAAATTACTCCAGTTCAAAATGTGACAGATGTGCTATCTGCCAAGGGATTTCCCTAGAAAATTTCCAATTTTCTTCTATCAGTTTAAAGAAGGTTCATTTAAAATCTGTTAGAATGTATTAATGTGCAGCGTTGCATTATATGCAGTCAAGGATATATGGGTAAAATACTGGGAAATCTAAACTCTGACAACTTGACTTTAAAATTGCTATGCAATCCATCCAAAATCCAAAAGTTTTTAAATGAACTAACATTTAACTATTTTGTATGAACCATACTAAACCCTGCAATTTAGTCCTCAAAATTATAAAATGTGCATAGTAGCCTCTCTCATTTGATGATTTTTTAAAAACAAATCATGGAAAGCATTTTAAAGAATTCATTTTCCACTGCTGTTGTCTGAAACAAGTATTTTAGGATTTCAGTATGTTGTATCCCAAACAACAGTAGAAACAAATTTGAGCCCTCTCTGTAAGTCAAAGCAATATGAAGTCTTGAGGTTTTACCTGACTTATCTTTATTCATGAAAGCAAAGTAGCAATAAGGCAGAAATCCCTTCATCTATCTTCAGATTGCTAGTAAACCACAATCCTTCCTTTGTAGACAAGTATCCAGCCACAGTAATCAGTTATTTTTCCCATTCTCTATTAGATTGTAATTTATTCTCTTGGGGCTCAGAGTGGAGGCATCATAACTCCTGTTCTCCAAAGTATTTGCAACCCCTTCCACCTTTGTATCATCTGCAAATTGTATAAGCGTACTCTTTATGCCATTATCTACATCATTGATGAAGATATTGAACAGAACCAGACCCAGAACTGATCACTGTGGGACCTCACTTGTTATGCCCTTCCAACATGACTGAACCACTGATGACTACTCTCTGGAAATGGTTTTCCAACCAGTTTTGCACCCATCTTATAATAGCTCCATCTAGGTTGCATTTCACTAGTTTGTTTATGAGGTCATGTGAGACAACATCAAAAGCCTTACTAAAGTCAAAATATATCAGGTCTACTGCTTCCCCCTATCCACAAGACTTGTTACCCTGTCAAAGAAAGTTATCACGTTGGTTTGACGCAATTTGTTCTTGACATATCCATGCTGACTGTTACTTACCACCTTATTAGCTTCTAGATGTTTGCAAACTGATTGCTTAATTATTTGCTCCATTATCTTTCCAGGTACAGAAGTTCAGAAATTCCCCGGGTTGTTCTTATTTCCCTTTTTATAGATTGGAAAAGGGCAAACATAGTGCCAGTTGTCTGGGATCTCTCCCATCTTCCATGACTTTTCACAGATAATCGCTAATGGCTCAGATATCTCCTCAGTCAGCTCCTTGAGCATTCTAGGATGCATTTCATCAGGCTCTGGTGACTTGAAGATATCTAACTTGTCTAAGTAATTTTTAACTTGTTCTTTTCCTATTTTAGCCTCTGATCCTACCTCATTTTTACTGACATTCAGTACGTTAGTGAAGACAATCATCACCAACCTTCGTGGTGAAAACCAAAACAAGGAAGTCATTGAGCACCTCTGCCATTTCCACATTTTCTGTTATTATTTCCCCACCTCTCATTGAGTAACAAGCCTACCCAGTCCGTGGTCTTCCTCTTGCTTCTAATGTATTTTTAGAATGTTTTCTTGTTACCCTCTATATCTCTAGCTAGTTTGATTTCATTTTGTGCCTTGGCCTTTCTAATTTTGTCTCTACATACTTGTGTTATTTGTTTATATTCACTCTTTGTAATTTAACCTCATTTCCACTTTTTGTCAGACTCTTGATTTTTAGATCATAGATTATGTCCTGGTTAATCCAGGGTGGTCTCTTGCCATACTTCCAGTCTTTCCTACCAGTGGGATAGTTTGCTCTTGTGCCCGTAATAATGTCTGTTTGAAAAACTGCCAACTGTCTTCAATTGTTTTTCCCCTTAGACTTGCTTCCCATAGGATCTTACCTACTAACTCCCTGAGTTTGCTAAAGTCTGTCTTCTTGAAATCCATTGTCTTTATTGCGCTGTTCTTCCTCCTACGGTTCCTTAGAATCATGAACTCATCATTTCATGATCACTTTCACCCAGGCTGCCTTCCACTTTCAAATTCTCAACCAGTTAGTTCCTCCCTATTTGTCAAAATCAAAGCTAGTACAGCCTCTCCACTTGTAGCTTTCTTCACCTTCTGAAATAAAATATTGTCTCCACTACATTCCAAGAACTTGTTGGATAATCTGTGCCCTGCTGTGTTATTTTCCCAACAGATGTCTGAGTAGTTGAAGTCCACCATCACCATCAAGTCCTGGGCTTTGGATGATTTTGTTAGCTGTTTAAAAAAATAAACTCATTCACCTCTTCTTCCTGGTCAGGTGGTCTGTAGCAGCCCCCTACCAAGACATCACCCTTATTTTTAACTGTTTTTATCCCTACCCAGAGACTTTTTGACAAGTCCGTCTCCTATTTCCATCTCAACCTCAGCCCGTGTGTGTACATTTTTAATATACAAGGCAATACCTCCTTCCTTTTTTCCCTGCCTGTCCTTTCTAAGCAAGCTATACCCTTTTATACCAATATTCCAGTCATGCGTATTATCCCACCAGGTCTCTGTGATGCCAACTATGTCATAGCTGTGTTTATTTACTAGTATTTCAAGTTCATCCTGCTTATTCTCCATGCTTCTCACATTAGTATACACTACAGACATGTAAGATACTGATTTGATTTCCCCCTCCTCCCAAGTTCGGTCTTGTCTCTCCCTTATCCCTCCTATAACAGCCCATGGTCCCCCCAAATTCTGACCCTTCTCCCAAGTCTCCATGTTCTTCAATTACCTGTGGGCTTTGGTCACCTGTCCCCTTCAAACCTAGTTTAAAGCCCTCCTCCCCAGGTTAGGCAGCCTGTAGCCAAATATACTCTTCCCCTTCCTCGATAGGTGGACCTCATCTCTGCTTAGCAGTCCTTCTTCCTGGAACAGCATCCTGTGACCAAGGAAGCCAAAGCCTTCCTGCTGACACCATCCTCACAGCCAGGCATTCACCTCCAGGATGCATCTGTCTCTGCCCAGGACCCTACCCCTTACCAGAAGGATCAAAGAGAATATCAAGACCATCACCTGGGCTCCCAACTCCATCACCCTTACTCCCAGAGCTCTGTAGTCACTTCTGATCTGCCAAGGGTCATACCTTGCAGTGTCATTAGTGCCCACATGGATAAGAAGTGTGGGGCAGTAGACAGAGGGCCGAATGTTCCTCAACAATCCCTCCATAAGTCTCAGATATGGGCCCCTGAGATGCAGAGAATAAAGGCTCAAACAGTCCCCAGCCATGTTATTTTGTACAAATTATGTTATTTATTATGTTTCTTATCATAAGATTTATAAAGTTGGTACTTAATTAAGTTCATTCCTTTTGTTATTGAATGTGTAGAGGTTGACCCTGTGCAATCCTTGCTGAAAATCCTTAGAGACCAAATTCTGGGTCTCCAGCTGCTTTTCTAGTGCAGTTGGGTGTTTTTAGGCACTGGAGAAGGGCAATGAAGTGAACTCTAGCCCACCCAAAGGTTACACAAGCATAACTAATACCAATACAATTTATCAAGCCATCAGAAACCGGTTGCCAAATTACATTTAGATTCAGTGTGGTTAGGCATTTAGGTAAGATGTAAGTGATAAACACAAAACCTTGACCAAAACAAAAAATAAGAAAATGCCACTGAGAGATTAAAAACAGATTTAATCACATACAGACACTCCTCTTTATTATTCCAATGGGAAAAAGCATTGTGACTTGGGGGGGGGGAGAAAAGCTGTTTTAACTACTATATCAAACAATCTCCTTTAGACAAATGTCATTAAACATGGTATGATTTTCACATCTGTATATTTATCTGTCCAGTGGTATTTCTCTTCATTGATATTTAAAATTCTGTTTAAACATAACTATTTAAGCAAGTGAAACTGTCTGTTTCAAAGACCACACACCAGGGAAACTCCTATTAATGCCACACCACACAATCTATTGTCTACAGCCACGCTCTAAGATACAACCATATTTGCTCCAATCCCTCAGACAGAGATAAACATCTACAAGAGCTCTATCAAGCCTTCTTAAAACTACAATACCCACCTGCTGAAGTGAAAAAACAGATTGACAGAGCCAGAAGAGTACCCAGAAGCCACCTACTACAGGACAGGCCCAACAAAGAAAGTAACAGAACGCCACTAGCCATCACCTACAGCCTCCAACTAAAACCTCTCCAGCGCATCAAAGATCTACAACCTATCCTTAAAGATGAGCCCTCACTCTCACAGATCTTGGGAGACAGGCCAGTTCTCGCTTATAGACAGCCTCCCAACCAGAAGCAAATACTCACCAGCAACCGCACACCATACAACATAAACACTAACCCAGGAACCTATCCTTGCAACAAAGCCCCGATGCCAAGTCTGTCCACATATCTATTCAAGTGACACCATCATAGGACCTAACCACATCAGCCACACCATCAGGGGCTCATTCACCTGCACATCTACCACCGTGATATATGCCATCATGTGCCAGCAATGCCCCTCTGCCATGTACATTGGCCAAACCGGACAGTCTCTATGCAAAAGAATAAAATGGACACGAATCTGACATTAGGAATCATAACATTCAAAAACCAGTGGGAGAACACTTCACCCTCTCTAACCACTCAGTGACAGACCTGAAGGTGGCAATTTTGCAACAAAAAAACTTCAAAAACAGACTCCATAGAGAGACCGCTGAACTCGAATTAATATGCAAATTAGATACAGTTAACTCAGGCCTAAACAGAGACTGGGAATGGTTGGGTCATTACACTAATTGAATCTATTTCCCTATGTTAAGTTCTCCTCACATCTTCTATGGGTCATCTTAATTATCACTTCAAAAGTTTTTTTTTCTCCTGCTGATGAAAGCTCATCTCAATTGATTAGACTCTTCCTGTTGGCATGCATACTTCCACCTTTTCATGTTCTCTGTATGTATAAATATCTCCTGTCTGTGTGTTCCATTCTGTGCATCCGAAGAAGTGGGCCGTACCCCACGAAAGCTCATGCTGAAATAAATGTGTTAGTCTCTAAGGTGCCACAAGTACTCCTGTTCTTTTTTCCTGGGAATTGTGCAGCCACAGCGAGATGAGATGAGACTCCTAAGGAACTATAACATAAAACAACAATGTGATTATGGCAAATAGGAGTGGAGAACATTGTAAGAACCCTTGAAGTGTATTGAGTGACCTCTGAAAGTGTGTCTCTATGTTCCCAACTCCCCTATAAACCTGAACTCATATATTTATGTAAGTAAATGTGCATAACGGAGTACTAACACTTTTATCTCTTTTGGAGCTACACTGGTAAGCATGGCTTGAAAGAAGCTGAGAGATTGTAAAAGAGAATTAAACACTGCTGGACGGAGAGAGGTCCAGCCAGGGCCGGCTCCAGCTTTTTTGCCGTCCCAAGTGGCGAAGAAAAAAACCCAAAAAACAGATTGAGTTGCCACCAGAGTGCCGCCAAAAAGGACAAGAGGGAGTGAAGGACCCACTGCTGAATTGCCACCAGAGAGCCAGACGTGCCGCCCCAACACTGGAAGGACTGCTGCCCCTTTCTATTGGCTGCCCCACACACCTGCTTCCTTTACTGGTGCCTGGAGCCAGCCCTGGGTCCAGCTACACGTACCTCCCATGAGAATAAGACACGCATGACAAACTATTCTATGTGCTAGTGCATTTTGAAATGTAAATGATCTCTGTACTTCTGTACAACACACCAACCACAGCTGGATTGCCAGCCTTATGGGATGAGACCCCCTTTCTGAGCCTGCGACCAAGAATGGCAGTTGGGTTTCACACTCCACTACCTCTTCCAAATTTCCTCAGAGGTCAAAGGATCTCTCGCCTCCTCCTCGAGATGGTTGCAGCAAGAAATCCAATCAGTAACTCCAACTTAAAGTACAGAAAACATAGCTTGTTCAGCATGGAAAGTGAGAAGATCAAGGAGCTTCAAAGGAAAACACTAGAGAGGCCAAGAGGCTCTTCTGTACTACAGGTGAATCCCTTCCTCAGCTCGCTGGTACACAGCCATTTGGATAGTGCCAACTGCTCCACAGAGTGGGGCTAACCAACATGCAGAGATGTGGCCCCGCTTCCTCCCCACTCCCTCAGATCTGATTTGCATATCCAAAGAAGCAAGGAGGGAAATGCCCTTGTGTTCCACTCTGGGAAGGAACTTCCAGTTGTCCCTGGGACTTTCATTTGGAGAAGGCTCCTATTGTTCTATTGTGTTTAGGTGCCCATACATTACTCCTCATCATAGTATCTCAGCCCCTCACTCCCTGCCTGCTAGAGCCAGACACAATCTGGCTAGGCATTAGCTGTTTCATCATACAGGAAGGGTGTTTGTGTGTTATATGTATAGCTCTCTTGCTCTCTCACACACACTTTTTTTCTCATTTCAGATGATAAATTAAAAACCCTTATTTTCTCCATCAAGACTGGTTAAATGGGTCATCATTTCTGGGAAAAGATTTTCTTTGACAATTAATTTCAATGGCTAACTCTCATTTCGCTGTGCTCCAAATCAATTGCACTAACAATCTAGTTTGTGTTAATCCGGGTTTCCCTGGTATTAATCTTGAATAATTGATTCTTATTTTTACACATTAGGTTAACGTTACTTTGCATTGCAGAAGCCGAACCAAGTGTCTACCCTCTGGCTATCCAGAAAGTCACTTATGTAGAGACTTGTCTAAAAAAGATCAGACATGATAAAGGGGCAACAGCCCTTGAAGAGCAGAAATAACATGGGAGTTCATTTCCACTATTCTACGGCTATAAGCTCAAAGCATAAAACTCAGAGTTATGGAACGGAAGGTTTCCTGAATAAAACGGAAATACTTTTTGTCAAGGTGCCATGAGATTTCATGTTTTGTAGTTTTCATAGCCTATGAAATGTTCTTTTAATGACCATTTTGCTAAGGGAACAGCTTAAAAGGTTGGGGTGAAACCAAAGCTCAGCTGTTACATTGCTGATACTTTGAAACACACTGTATCAAAAGGGAATTCTGGTAGTATATATTTAGGGCCCATTTGTTTGGCCAAACGTGTGATTGGTCACCATACTTTCATAGCTGAGAATGCTGTTTTTTAATTGAGCAGGCATTCTGTTACTTACTCAATGCTTTGAATTGATTCTGTTAATGGAACAGTGCCCAGGCTGCCATAGCAATGGCTTTATATATGTTCCTAAATATGAATATATATTTCACGGAATGAAATGGTGTACGCTTTTACAAGTGTGTGCAGTTTGCATCTACCCAGCGTAAGCACACGGTGCATCAGGATTTCACACTTCGCTAGGTATGTGCACTTTTCCCAACTTATGCCCGTGCAAAGGGCGTTGTGTGCTTGCAAGTCAGGTAGGTGTGCACTTTGGAAATCTGGCTACTCTGATTCAAGATGCTACACTGTAAAGTCCAGATTGTGGGGGTTACAATTTGGGATGAGCAACATGGGAGCATGGAGTCCCATCATCCCAGGACAACCACTGGGGGGGATTATACCACTGGAGGCAAAACAGCTTCCCATCTCTCTTCGCTGCAAGGGGAGGGAACAGAGCACCACTCAATAGGATGGCACAGCCACATTCCCCCATGGGGAGCCCAAACAGCTGTGTGCTCCCGGGTAAATGGGAATGGCCTCAGCTCCTGTGGGTTGATTTACACTATGGGAAGTACATTGAGGGAACAGTGCCTACACTCCCCACAAGCACAGGGACTGCACGGAGAGAAGGGTAGATTCTTGTGCCTGCCTTCCACATCTGTATGCAAGAGGCAGAAATTGATTTCATGCTTTCTATTTGTTTGCTTTAAGGAAAAAAGGCACATATAATAAACTGCTTTGGAGGGCAGTTGTTCACTAGAGAGTTCTTGAGATAGAAATCATACTCTATCTACACTTATATTTTAAGTGAAGTGGAAATGAACAGACTTTTAGAATTAAGTCTGGTAGAATCATGCATTTGAGATTGTCCAGAGTACTTTAAAACTCCCGTTTACATTTCTAAATGTTGCTGAGTTTAGCAGATACCAGGGTTATGCATTACAGTTACAAACTGCAGATATTCTATGGCTGATACTCCACTGTAAAAGTGAGGCACGGCATTAAAACCAGGTGTTACAGAAATATCAGGTTCAGTGTGTTCTGTCAAAAAGGAGAGAGATTCAACCACCAAATCACTGCCTCAGAAGAACTGTTAAACAGGGCAACCCAGCAGATCTATGGCTAATCCAACTGCCAAACAACAGATATGCTCTCCATTTCCAAGTTCAATCTTGCAGGCGGTAGGGACACAAGTGTTAACAGAGGCTGGATGAACTGAAGAGGGACGACAGACTCTTGCATGCTGGAACTGCAACAACCTCAGCACACTTGGGTACAAAGTTTCAGAGAGTCATTTTGTTTGGAAGCAGGAAGCTCAGAACAGGCCACAGGAGGGCATATTGGAGTAATACTTACTCATTGCTTCCAAAGTAGGTGAGAGGGAGTCACAGCCTGTCTAATCCAGGGAATCTGTTCCATAGGAAAGAGGAAGTAGCCAGCTCCCACCAAAAATATAGCTCCTAGAAGACATCGTCTCTGAAGAGAATCCCAAGAGGAGAGGACTATGGGATGATGTACCCTCTCCTGCAAGAATACCCGGTGTGCAGAGAAAGCTTCATAAGTCCCTCAGGCAGATGTATGTAATGGGAAGAGAGGGATTTAGAATACATTTTAAATGATTCAGTTCAAGAGACAGGTGAAATTTTGGATACCAGTTGCACCAGTTAGTCTATGTCCCGGATGCTCCGGCAGCAGTTCTCCACTGGGCCTGCGCTACGCTCAGATGTAGCGGCTGAAGAGTGCCAGTTGTGGTTCCAAGAATAGGAGTACTTGTGGCACCTCAGAGACTAACAAATTTATTTGAGCATAAGCTTTCGTGGGCTCCAGCCCACTTCTTTGGACATATAGAATGGAACTTATATTGAGAAGATGTATATACATATACAGAGAGCATGAAAAAGTGGGAGTTATCTTACTAACTCTAAGAGGCCAATTAAGTAAGAGAAAAAAAACTTTTGAAGTAAATCAAGATAGCCCAGTACAGACAGTTTGATAACAAGTGTGAGAATACTTACAAGGGGAGATAGATTCAATGTTTGTAATGGCTCAGCCTTTCCCAGTCCCTAAGTTGATTGTATCTATTCAACCCTAAGTTGATTGTATCTAGTCTGCATATCAATTCCAGCTCAGCAGTTTCTCGTTGGAGTCTGTTTTTGAAGTTTTTTTGTTGCAAAATTGCCACCCACAGGTCTGTCATTGAATGACCAGACAGGTTAAAGTGTTCTTCTACTGGTTTTTGAGTGTTATGATTCCTGATGTCAGATTTGTGTCCATTTATTCTTTTGCATAGAGACTGTCCGGTTTGGCCAATGTACATGGCAGAGGGGCATTGCTGGCACATGATGGCATATATCACATTGGTAGATGTGCAAGTGAATGAGCCCCTGATGGTATGACTGATGGGATTAGGTCCTATGATTATGTCACTTGAAAAGATATGTGGACAGAGCTGGCATCGGGCTTTGTTGCAAGGATAGGTTCCTGGGTTAGTGTTTTTGTTCAGTGGTATGTGGTTGCTAGTGAGTATTTGCTTCAGGTTGGGGGGTTGTCTGTAAGCAAGGACAGGCCTGTCTCCCAAGATCAGTGAGAGTGAGGGATCATCTTTAAGGATAGGTTGTAGATCTTTGATGATGCGCTGGAGAGGTTTTAGCTGGGAGCTGAAGGTGACAGCTAGTAGTGTTCCGTTATTTTCTTTGTTGGGCCTGTCTTGTAGGAGGTGACTTCTGGGTACTCATCTGGCTCTGTCAATCTGTTTTTTCACTTCAGCAGGTGGGTACTGTAGTTTTAAGAATGCTTGATAGAGATCTTGTAGGTGCTTGTCTCTGTCTGAGGAATTGGAGCAAATGCAGTTGTATCTTAGAGCTTGGCTGTAGACAATGGATCGCGTGGTGTGTCCTGGATGGAAGCTGGAGGCATGTAGGTAAGTATAGCAGTCAGTAGGTTTCCGGAATAGGGTGGTATTTATGTGACCATCGCTTATTAGCACAGTAATGTCCAGGAAATGCACCGCTTGTGTAGATTGGTCTAGGATGAGGTTGATCGTGGGATGGAAATTGTTGAAATCATGGTGAAATTCCTCAAGGGCTTCTTTTCCATGGGTCCAGATGATGAAGATATCAATGTAGCGCAAGTAGAATAGGGGCATTAGGGGGCGAGAGCTAAGGAAGCGTTGTTCTAAGTCAGTCATAAATATGTTGGCATACTGTGGGGCCATGCGGGTACCCATAGCAGTGCTGCTGACTTGAAGATATATATTGTCCCCAATTGTGAAACAGTTGTGGGTGAGGACAAAGTCACAAAGTTCAGCCACCAAGTTAACTGTGACATTATTTGGAATAGTGTTCCTGACAGCTTGTAGTCCATCTTTGTGTGGCAGACTCCAATGAGAAACTGCTGAGCTGGAACTGATATGCAAATGAGGTACAATCAACTCAGGTTTGAATAGGGACTGGGCACAGCAGAACTCAGCTCTGATGTGCCCCATCCTCCTGCTCCACCATGAACTCCAGCCTGCCCCATATGCCAGGGTGCAGGGGTGGCTGGCATAGAAGGCGACTGCCACCTCCATTAGCTCTGCCAGTGGTGATTCCTGGGGGGGGTGGGGGAGGAATTCTCCACTGGGAATCAGTAGCACAAAGTGGCCTTAGAAGAATGGGGTCTCCAGCCCTCTATATCTGCCAAACTCATGATGGAATTCCTCCAATTTTAGCACAAGGGCATGGGAATTCTCCCTGCTCTGGGCTGTGTTCTACTTAGAGTTTGAATACAAGAACCTCTATTATTGCTCCTGGGGTCTGAAGCCATTTTCTCCCCTATGCTCACAGATGGCAGGCCTTGGGTAAGTCGTTAGTCTGTTACCATCTCCCATCAAGAGGCTTGTGTGAAACACATGATTCCCTGGATTAAAGTTTAACTGAGATTCTTCTGGTTTCACATGAGATTTTTTCTCATCTAAGAAATATATAAATTAAAATTGCAGAACAAAGACAAAATATATCCTGTCACACAGTTTAGCTTTATTTCTAGACTTCAGAATAACCTCAGTAAAAGTGTATTTCCCAAAGCTGCTCCTAGTGCTACATATCTTCCCTAAAAATTGCCACTTGATATCCCAACTGAATACACAAAACTGTTTCTAGAACACAGAGGAAGAAAGCTGAGATACCAGGAGCCAGGGCTATTACTTTCTCAAGTTAAGAAAGTAAAGTGTATTCACTCCAGTACATGGCGTCCAGAAACAAGACAGAGAAGACTAAGATGATAGATGAATCTAGACCGAGCAATCCTTTATTCCACAAACAGGTCTTGCTAATATAGTAGCATACGAACGATCAGCTTCTCCCCAGAGCCAATCCTGTCTCCCAATATGTGAAAGTATGGAATCTGACATGACAAGTATTGATTCCCCTGCAGGAATTTGTTTGGCCATCACAAGTGAGGTATTATCTCAAGTCAGCATTCAGTCTGCAGTAACAGATTATATTAACTGTCTCTAAATACACTGTATTGACAACGTACTGCGTATGTAGAGAGGTCAGTGTAAGTTTAAGCTTATTACAAGCCCTTCATGCGTAATTACGTCAAATACATGTGCAGTTACATAGTTTTACTTGTTGATGAATCCATCAAACTATTTTTTTTTAAATCAAAGCCTGCCACTCTTAATGTACCAATACCCATTAAACTTAATGGAAAAACTCTCATTGACTTTGATGGGATTGGGATCAGGATAGAATATATTTTTATTACACTTCTTTTATGGACCTTAGTTACCCTGATGGTAGTAAAGATTTATTTATGTATAGTTAATATAGGGTAGTTTCAAGTTGTCCAGGATTTATTTCATTATTGAAAGGACTATATGAGGCCTAACTCTGGTCCCACTGAAGTTGATGGCTCCCACTGACTGCTTTGCATTGGTCTTCACTGTCGAAAATGTGAAGATTCCCACACCTGAGCAGGGCCGGCCCACAATATTTTGGCACCTGAAGCGGGGAGCTCAAATGAGGCCCCCATGCCCTCTCGCTTGCGCCAAAACTTTGAAAGGTCTCAATTCTTCCTTCTTCCTATTCGACTCCTCTCATGACACTGCTCTGCTACTGTCATAAACAGAGTGTTAAGGGTTAATGTCTCTTATACCTGTAAAGGGTTACAAGCAGGAAACTGGGACACCTGACCAGAAGACCAATCAGAAGACAAGATACTTTTAAATTTGGGTGGAGGGAAGTTTGGGTGTGAGTTCTTTGTTCTTCTCTCGGAGGGCCTGAGAGAGACCAGACATTACTACAGGCTCTCTAAGTTTCTTTTCAAATAGAAGGTAAAAACCAGGCGGTTTAGGCTTTTTAATTGTTTTATTCTATTTGCAATTGTGGATCTGGCTGGTTAACTTTTATATGTGTAGTTGCTGGGAATATTTTGATTTGTATTGGTACTGGAGGGAAAGTCTCTCTCTGGTATCTGTAAGCTATAAGGACCCTGTATATTTACATCTTGAAGTTACAGATATAATTCTTTACTTTTTCTTTCTTATATTAAAAGATTTCTTTTTACAGAACCTGATTGATTTTTTTTCTTGTTTCCCTTGTTTTACCCCAGGGGATTGGGATAACCCACCAGGACTGGTGGGGGAGACGGGAAGGAGAGAGATAGAATCTCTCTCTGTTTTCCTTGAATCTGTTTGCCTCTTTGTGAGCGGGAAGGGAGATGCTTCTCTGTATGGTGATTTAAGAGGTTGGATCAGTATCTCTCAGAATAGCCCAGGGAGGGAAATTCTGGGAGGGGGAGAGGTGGGGGAATGGCTTATTTCTCCTTGTTTTAAGAACCCAAGGGATCTGGGTTCTTGGGGTCCCCAGGGAAGGTTTTGGGGGAACCAGAGGGTATCAGGCCCTGGAAAATTCCTGATTGGTGGCAGCATACCAGACCTAAGCTGGTAATTAAGCTTAGGGAAACTCATGCTAGTACCCATATTTCGGACGGTAAGGTCCAGAACTGGGAAGGAATGCTATGACAGCTACCTACCCCAATAAAGGAGAACTAACAACTTAAAATGCCTTGTTCAAAAATTTTAAGTAACACTTAACTTTCAAACGCCTGAACAGCAAATATAACTTTTCTTATCTGCATAGTAAACACTGGCATTTTTATCTGTTTGAATAATCAAAGTGGTGTTTTCTGTGCCTTCTTGGTTGCAAAGATTTGAACTGCTTCCTGAAGGTCCACAGTCTGGGCCAGCTCATGCTCTGTTGAGATGGTTGCAAAGCCGACCAGCCTCTCCTGTGTCATTGTGGAGCGTAGATGTGTTTTTATTAACTTCAGCTTGGAGAAGCTGCATTCTCCACAGGCAACTGTTACAGGAAGTGTTAGAAGATCCCACAACGCTGCCATTCATATCATAACCTAGTCCCAGATTTGGACCTTAGCGTCCAAAATATGGGGGTTAGCATGAAAACCTCCAAGCTTAGTTACCAGCTTGGACCTGATAAAGCTGCCACCACCCAAAAAATTAGACTGTTTTGGGGCACTCTGGTCCCCCCAAAAAACCTTCCCTGGGGACCCCAAGACCCAAATTCCTTGAGTCTCACAACAAAGGGGAATAAACCTTTTCCCTTCCCTTCTCCCTTCCAGGTATTCCCTCCCTGGGTTCCTGGAGAGATCCACAGAAGCAAACTCCGTGAATCTAAACAGAGGGATTCCACCCTCTCTATTTCCAGTCCTGGAAAACACAAGCACTTCCCTCTTCACCCAGAGGGTATGCAAAGTCAGGCTAGTAAATCTAACACACAGAGATTTCCCCCTGCCTTCTTCCTCCCACCAATTCCCTGGTGAGCACAGACTCAATTCCCTGGAGTTCCCCACTAAAGAAAAACTCCAACAGGTCTTAAAAAGAAAGCTTTATATAAAAAGAAAGAAAATACATAAAAATGGTCTCTCTGTATTAAGGTGACAAATACAGGGTCAATTGCTTAAAAGAAATATGAATAAACAGCCTTATTCAAAAGAATACAATTTAACACATTCCAGCAACACATACATGTAAATACAAAAAAACCAACCTATCTTTGTACTCACAACTTGGAAACAGAAGATTAGAAAGCAGGAAATAGAAAAATCCTTCCCATAGCCGAGAGGGACAGATTCAAGACAAAGAACTCAGACACAAACTTCCCTCCACTCAGACCTGAAAAAGTCTGGTTTCCTGATTGGTCCTCTGGTCAGGTGCTTCAGGTTACTTTTTTTTCAGGTGAAAGACACATTAATCCTTAGCTATCTGTTTATGACAAATGTGCAGAGCAACAAAAGCATTTACAAAGAGGGTGGTCATCTTATTTGTGCATATATATTCCAGAACAGCCTTTGAAGTTGATCCTGCTGAAATGTATCTTGAAAGGACTTTCAGTTCATCACCTAAATCACTCACATCAATATCACACAAGTCACCATGTGTCAACACTGTCTCTAGTGCCCTGCATTGCTGGTGTTGGTCTTTTCAGGTATAGGGAGGAGTTTTGGAATATCATGCAGCATCCCAAATATACTGCTGTGTTCCTTGAGCTGCATGAAAAGTTCAACTGACTGTATTGCACAATCTAGCATCTGGTTAAATAATTTAACTTTGAATTGTTGTTTGGGGTATCTTATGGGATTATCCATAATCTTCTATTCTTGAATGGGTGGGGAAATAGCTTTAGTGTTAAGTTCCTCTGCCAACTTCTATGCACTCTTCAGAACATTTTGAAATCCCTCACCTGACTGGTAAGACTGTAGGTATGACTTTGCTTTGTCCAGTTGTTCCATTGCTCCAGGTATATCAAGGTCAACACCTTGGAGTCTCTTGCTTACAACATTTATTTCAAACAGTATGTCATGCCAAAACACTAAGCCACACAGAAATTTGAAGTTATGTATGTTTCTGATGATTCCATTTCCCTCTGCCACTGTCCTCCCACTAACAGTTCCTGTCATAGCATTATCCTCCATAATGGTAACTATGGCATCATCTATCTTCCCAATTTGGTGTTTGATAGGCTTTATCGCCTCCACTCGACTTTCCCATCGTGTGGCATTCAGTGGTTTCAGTGTCAGAGAGGACGTTCCCAGATGTTTCTTCAAAATTTGCCATTGATGAGTTGATGCAGAGAAAAATACATAGATGCTTTGAACTACATTAAAAAATTCAGCAGCCTCACTAGAAGCTGATGCTGCATCGCTGACCATCAAGTTCAATGAATGAGAACTGCATGGGACAAAAAAGCTCGAGGGTTTAACTCTCAGATCCGTGTCTGCAGTCCTCTGTTCTTTCCTCTCATGTTGGCAACATTATTGTAGCCCTGACCCTTCAGGTGAGCTCTCACAATTCCCAAATCTTCCAGCTTTTTAAGAAGCACATTTGTCATACCAGCTCCTGTAGTATCATCAATGTCAATAAATTCTAGAAAATGCTGACAGTCACCATTTCAAGGACATTTTCACTAGGTTCTGTTGTTGTCACAAAACGCACCATTAAAATAATTTGTTCCGTATGGCTGATGTCAGAGGTGCAGTCCAGAATAACAGAGTAAAATCCTGCTGACTTCAGATCTGTCACAATCTTCTGTTTGACTTTTGTTGCCAGTAACTGTATGATCTCATTTTGAACTGTTTTTCCAAAGTAGTGTTGTGTGTACATTTCTTGGGTGGTGACTCTTCTTAGATGCTCCTGGAGTACAGCATCAAACTCAGCCATCAGCTCCACAATTTCAAGGAAGTTTCCATTGTTTGGAACATACAGCTGATCTGAAGTGTCACGTAGTGCTAGGCTTTGGGTAGCAAGCACTCTCACAATGGCAATGAGTCTTTTCAGGACATTTAATCTTAGTCTCATCTCAAGCTCTTTCCACTTATGGAATGCTCTCTGGTGATCTGCTGCCTTCTCATGGCATGCCAGATTTCTAGCCAGATTTTCCAGTCCTTTCCTCCCGTAGAACCCAATGTGGCTGGAACCATTAGACTGGAAGAGTTTGAAACAAAAACAATATGCAGCATTCTGGGTTTTTGAGTACATAAGCCATGGCTTCTCCACTTTGTCACCATTGGGGATTTCACACCAGTAATATGTTGGATGGAAACTTCTATTTTCATTGTCTTTGGGGAACATGAAGTTTTTCACTTGCTGTGGCCCATGCAGAACAAGGAAGTCCCTCAGGCTACTGCTCCAAGTGGGTCCACTGTCCTGGATCATCTAGACTTAAGGAACTAAACTCAGCAGCAGCTGTTTCTTGCACCTCCACCACACTCTTCTCTGATCTACACTTTTCTTCAGGAATGTGCATGGTTACATTCGAGATGGAGATATGGATGCTGCAGTAGCTGCCAGGTCACCTGCACTCTGACTAACTGGAAGATCAGGCATCTCCTCACCACTCACATCCTCACTGGGGCCGGAAGGCTCAGCGTGAACATTTGTGTCTATGTATCTCAGGAGAGCTCCTTCCTGCTTAGATAGAAAAGCTTCCTTTGCTTGCTTTCTTTTTCTGAATGCTGCCCCAGAGGGGCGTTTTCTTCTTTCACTCATGACTGCTGTTCTGTGCCAGCTATAGTAGCTCTCAGCACTCAGTTGAAGGGGACAAATAAGTAGGCTAGTAGCATGGCCTGAGTGAGGGAAAATATCAGCATTTTAAGGGCCTAATTGGCTCCTACTACTTCAGTTGACTGCCTGTTCTCCTCAAGTGGGTTCAGGGAAGCAGCAGGAAACAGGAAGCTCCCTGAGAAGCTGGTGTTAATCAGTCCAGGTTCCTGGGAGTGCTAGAGAGGTACACAAGAGGCTCCTCCTCCTCCTCTCTCTCCCTGCAGCTCCTGCTGCTTTCTGTTATTCCTTCTCACCTTTTCTCCTGCCTGCCTGTTACATCTCTTGTGCCCTCCTTCCTCCAGCACAGCACTCCACCATCTCTGTGCATCTAGAGCAGACAGAATACATATGCACCAGCAGCAGGCACAATTTTCTACACTCTGGGTCCTGGTGGCGCCTCCCCCCACAGCAGTCTGGCATTTGAGGCAGCTGCCTCAGTTCGCCTTATGGTAAGGCCAGCCCTGCACCTGACCCATTATTTTTAAAAGACAAATCTGAGAAACTGCCCCAGATGGAGATTTCAGTAGAGAAGGTTTTGGAAGAAATGGAGATGTTAAACAATAAGAAGCCACTGGGGCCAGATGGTATCACCCAAGGGTTCCAAAGGAACTCAGATATGAAATTGCAGAACTACTAACTGTGATAATCTAACCTACTACTAAAATCAGCCTCTGTACCAGATGACTGGAGAACAACTAACATAACTCTGATTTTTAGAAAAGGCTCCAGTAAACCTAAATTTAGTACGAGACAAAATGGTTGAAACTATAGTAAAGAACAGAATTTTCAGACATGCAGGTAAACATGATATCTTGGGGAAGAGTCAATATGGTTTTGGCAAAGGCAAGCCATGGCCAAACAACCTAGTAGGCTTTTTTGAATGTGTCATCAAGCATGTGGACAAGGCTGATCCAGTGGATGTAATGTACTTGGACTTTCAGAAAGCCTCTGACTAGGTCCCACAGCAAACGCTCTTAAGCAAAGTAAGTGGTCATGGGATAAGGAAGGAAGGGCCTCTCAAGGATCAGTAACTGTTTAAAGGATAGGAAATGAAGGGTCACGTTTCACAATGGAAAGAGATAAATAGCAGGTTGCCCCAAGCATTTGTACTGGGATTTGTGGTGTTTAACATATTCATAAATGATCTGGAAAAGGGGATAAACAGGTAGAAAAGTTTGCAAATGATACTAAATTACTCAAGATGGTTAGATCCAAAGCTGACTGCAAAGAGTTACAAAGGAATCTCACAAAACTGGATGACTGGTGACAAAATGGCAGATGAAATTCAATGTTGGTAAGTGCAAAGTGATGCATGCAGGAAAACAATCTAAAATACACATACAAAATGGCAGGATCCAAATTAGCTATTATCACTTAAAGATCTTGGCATCATCATGGATAGCTGTCTGAAAACATCCACTCAATGTACAGCAGCAGTCAAGAGAGGTAACAGTGTTAGAAATCATTAGGAAAGAGATAGATGAAACAGAAAATATAATGCCACTATATAAATCCATGGTACATCCACCCTTGAATGCTATGTGCAGTTCTGGTCATCCCACCTCAAAAAAGATATTAGAATTGGAAAAGTACAGTGAAGGGCAACAAAAACTATTAGGGATACAGAACAGCTTCCATACGAGGACAGACTGGGACTGTTCATCTTAGAAAACAGACTGAGGGGACATATGAAAGAAGTCTATAAAATCATGAATGGTGTGGAGGAAGTGAATATAGAAGTGGTATTTACCCCTTCACACAATACAAGAACTAGGAGTCACCCGATGAAATTAATAGGAAGCAGGCTTAAAACAAGTAAAACCAAGTACTTTTTCACACAACATACAGTCAACCTGTGGAATTCATTGCCAGAGGATGTTGTGAAGGACAAAAAAATAAACTGGTTTAAAAAAAAACTATGTACGTTCATGGAAGATTGGTCTGTTAATGGCTATTGGCCAAGATGATCACGGACACAACCCCATGCTCCAGGTAATCTCTGACTACCAGAAACTGGGACAGGACCACAAATGGATCTCTTGATAATTGCCCCATTCTGTTCATTCCCACTGAAGCATCCCACAGTTGCCACTCTTGGAAGACAGGATACTGGGCTAGATGGACCATTGGTCTGACCCAGTATTGCCAATCTTATGACTTCAATGAGACCAAAATTTGGCCCATAATGCATAGTTCTCCTGAGAACAAGGGCCCCAGGAGAGCTTTCCTACTCAGAGAATGAAGTGTTATAAATGGCTATATCGTTCATAATTACATTTGTCTAAGAACAGTATTTTTAAAATTATTACACATTACTAAATGAAAGGACAATCTTAAGTACATAGAAACTGGAAAATTTAATTCCTCTTCTATGTATTCAGCTCTATAATGTTCCACTCATGACAAAACTACATCCACTGCTAATCCACTTGTAATTTGTTCCAATTAACTCTTTGTCTATTACTTGCACAGCCAACTCAGCTAAACTGCCTACTTAGTGCAAAGTGTAATTTCTGCAGTCAAAAGTAACCCTAGAACTATCCCGATTGATTTCTCACGTAATCAATGTTCAGAACTACATAGACTATACTTACACTGTTACTATACAATATAACTGCAATAGGTGTAAGTGCAGACAGCTAATAGGAGAACAAGACCAAACTGATGCAGACTTTTAGATGTCATAGTTACCACCTGAAAAAGCATTCTCTGCTTGAACTGTGTAATATCATTAGATGTCCTTGTGCAAGTAAATATTATAGCCCCAAATATAGTTTCTTCAGTGGAAATGAGTTGTGATCATGTATGCAGAGTGCAAAAATGAGCCAATTCCAGCAGACAATCTTAAAATTCACAGTGCAGGGAACATACAATATGCTAAAAACTATTCTTAGCTTACACTTGGACACAAATTCACAGAAGGCATCAGGTTGCAGAAGTTCCCTGAAACAAATCTGGCCAGTTGCAGACACAGAAACAAACAAGAATGTCTGTTTTCAGATGCATGCCTGGAATTTACTGTTATTGCAAATAATATCACTTCTCAGGAATTCACAGGTTACATCTTAACCACACTGATTAGACATCATTTTTTTTCTTGTTAACAGGAAAGCTGTGGTTTTCCCATGCCCTATCACACACTGGCAATGCCCCCAAATGATCAGCATGTAATCTCCCTTTGAGTGAGGCATTTTTACCACTTTCAAGTAACTGCAACAGGAGAAAGGACCTTGCTATTGTAAAACATTACGGCTATGAAAGAGATCCACTTGAAATCTGTATCTATTCAAAAATCAGGCTGGATTCTAGTCTTCCCTGCAAACAATAATCTCACGTCCACGAAAATCCAGACTAGAGAAATGCTCAGTTATCTTTAGGACTCATTTTCTCCAAGCCTCCCTGTGGGCGGAGAACTTTCCTGCTAGCTTTGGGGTGTGAAATGCCCTGTCTTCTCTGCTGTGACATAAAGGTTGAACCACAGTAGGTAAGTAGCCCATTAGGCCTCATTCTGAGCTAGGTGGTTCACATTCTACCACCCAGAGTAGGACATCATCGGGTCTCTAATGTATCAGGTATCATAGCTGGCGGTGTGATGCTATATTAAAGCAGCGCCAGGACTGGCATTATTCTCTTTAACAGTTAAACCAAAACAAAAGAGCAGAAAAGAATGTGATCTATGTTTCCAATCCATTTATGTGTTATTTTATTTGTACAGTTAATACTATTAGAATACAAGAGTAAAGAATAGACGTATTTCATAGGTACCTAATACTGACTAATTACACGGTTCTGATTAATCTCTCTCAGGCCAGCTGACAGCAACAGCTAGTACTATAAAACGATAGAAATAAAGAGCATAGCAAAGAGCTATGCAGAAAGCCTTTGACCTATACTGACTGGGTCCAGCATCAACAGTGCAATGGACAGCAACAGACAGACACCACACCAGGAAAAAAAGATGCAATGCAACATGCTGAAAAGCCACTGAAGTCAGCAGTGCAGTGGAATGGATACCTGAACAGTGGCTCTGACTAACATGGAAGGCTGCAAAGACCAGCAGTACAGCAGAGAGGAAAGCTGCAGGGAGAAGTAGTAAAGAATCTCTCTGAAAACACCCAAGAACAGTGTGATTTGAGCTCTACAAACAGCAGCAGAAAAGAGTAGCTATGAAGAACGTCACAAAGTAGTCAGCAGCGATGCAAGGACATGGAAAGCAGTGCAGGAAAAGCTGTGAACAGCAATACAATTTATGTAGATAGTAACATGAAAGAAAAGTCAAAAGCAGCATTAACTGAAGTGGCCAATAAGCACTGTAACTAACGGATCAGAAAGAAATATGGATTAGAACAGCAAAAAAGGAGGAATGCATGAAGCATTAGTTCATTATTTCAGTATGCATGTTTTTCAGGAAGTGGTATGTCGAAGCAGATACAGTGGTCACCAAATTTGTTAATTAAATAACTTTACCTCCATGTTTGTGGAATGCACAGAGAATGTCACAGACATCAAGGAGAGTGCAGTCAAAACTGGCCAGGTTTTTAAGATAAACCACTGTAAATCAAACTCTTTAAATTAGCTATGTAGATAGATTAGATTAGATAGACTTATTTTAAAGATTACAATAAAGGTATCTTAGCTTAATTTAAGCACTACCAATTGGCTGTTCAACTAACAGCAATAGTATGTAATCAATAGATTGATTGCTACCCTCCATGCCAGATATTGGCACATAGAATGCGCTGGATGCATGGCTGAATGCACCTAGCACATGTCACACTGATGTGGTGGAGGACCAGGAGTAAATAGGATAACTCATAATTAAAATTAAATAGGACTAATTTCTGTTGCATACAGTACTCAGTGATGAATGCTAGTCCAATACTTACATCATAACATGCATTAATCAGCATTATTTTTTGCTTTTGAATATCTTTTTCAAAAAAAAAAAAAACAGCGAGCATAGCCTGCTGGTAATTTTCTCAGCACTTCTCTTCTCTCTCGGTATCCCTCCACCAGCACTAACAGATTGAAATTTATACTTTCCCTTCAAGTTAATATTTCAAGTTTGAAAAAAGTTATGCTGATTTTTTTTCATGTGTTTCAGAAATACAGAAATGTAGGGCTTGAAGGACCTTGAGACAACATCAGGTGCAGCCCCTTGGGCAGAGGCAGAGGACCAAGTAAACTTAGACCAGTGGTTCTCAAACTAGGGCTGCTGCTTGTTCAGGGAAAACCCCTGGTGGTCCGGGCCGGTTTGTTTACCGGTCACGTCCGCAGGTTTGGCTGATCACGGCTCCCGCTGGCCGCAGTTCACCACTCCAGGCCAATGGGGGCTGCAGGAAGGGCAGCCAGCATGTCCCTCGGCCCGCGCCACTTCCCGCAGCCCCCGTTGGCCTGGAGCAGTGAACCATGGCCAGTGGGAGCCACAATCGGCCAAATCTGCAGATCCTGCAGGTAAACAAACCGGCCCAGCTCACCAGGGGCTTTCCCTGATCAAGCAGTGGCCCTAGTTTGAGAACCACTGACTTAGACCATCCTGACAAGTGTTTGTCCAACCTGTTCTTAAAAAGCTTCCACTGATAGGGATTCCACAACTTCCTTTGGAAGCCTATTCCAAAACTTAACTATCCTTACAGTTAGAGCGCTTTTCCTAATATCTAACCTGAATCTCCCTTGCTACAGTTTAAGCCATTACTTCTTGTCCTACCTTGAGTGCACATAGTAACAACTGACCACTATCCTGTTTATAACAGACCTAAACATATTTGAAAACTATTATAAGGCCCTCTTCAGTCTTCTTTTCTCAAGTCCAAACAGGTCCAGTTGTTTGGTTTTTGTTGTTGTTCTTTTAAGCCTTTACTCATAGATCAGGTTTTCTAAACCTTTTATCATTTTTGTTCTCCTCTTCTGGAGTCTCTCCAGTATGTCCACATCTTTCCTAACGTGTGGGCCCAGAATTGGACACGGTATTTCAGCTGAGGCCCCACCAATGACGAGAAGAGTGGGAAAATTACCTCCCATGGCTTGCATTACAACACTGCTGTTTATACACCTCAGAATGATATTAGCCTCCTTTGCAACTGCATCATATTGTTGACTCATATTCAGTTTGTGATTCATTCTAAGTTCAGATCCTTTTTAGCAGCGCTACTACCTAACAAGTTATTCCTTGTTGATTTTTCCTTCGTAAGTGAAGTGCTTTGTACTTCTCTTTACTGAATATCACCTTTTTTATTTCAGACTAGTTCTTCAGATTGTTGTTTGCAACCCCTCCCAGCTTGGTGTCATCTGCAAGTTTTATAAACATACTCGCCACACATTTTTCCAAGTCATTAATGAAAATGTTGATTAGTATCAGACGCAAGACTGACCCCTTTGGAACTTCATTAGATATACCCTCCCAGTTAGTCAGTGAACCATGGAAAATTACTCATTGAGTATGGTCTTTTGTCACCCACTTTATAGTAATTTCATCTAGACTGCATTTCCCTAGTTTGTTTATGAGAATGTCACGTGGGACTGTCTCAAAAACCGTTCTAAAAATCAAGATCTATCATGTCTACAGCTTTCCGCTATTCACTAGGTCATTAACCCTCTCACAGAAGGAAATTAGGTTGGTTTGGCATGATTTGTTCGTGTCAAACCCATGCTGACTATTCCTTGTGCCCCTATTATCCTCTTGGTACTTACAAATTGTTTAATAATTTTTTCCAGTATTTTGGTTACATTTGGTTATTGCATGCAGGTTCACATTTGCATTAATGTATGAAAGTGAACTCAGATTCTACTGCAGTAAAAAAACCTAAAACCAAATAAAAAGCAGTTTAATATTTTTAAAAAATTGCTTAAATGCAAAGAAAAACAATGTTTTGTTCCATCCAGTCCTTTTTCACCACTGCTATTCATTTTGAACGGGACAAAGAGTATCTAAGTGAAAATAAATAAGGCAGGTGACAAAGCATCTATTTTCTGGACTTCCTTCAGGTTATCATCTACTCAAATTACAATTAGGTACCATGGCTCAGCCCCAGTAACAAAAAATTAATTAATCCTTAGAGAGGTATGTGAGTAAGTACATAAAGCAGTGGCCTTTCATCTCTAGTTGCCTTGATCAGGACTACAGTTTCAGTGAAATCTATCCAACAGGCTTGTATAAATCTTCGCTAGGCTTCAGTCCATCCACCACCACATGCCTCAGTCAGTCAGTCTCTCTCTCTCTCTCTCTCTCTCTCTCTCTCACACACACACACACACACACACACACACAGAGCAGACTTTCAGCATTCAGGCCTTGATTCAGGAAAGCACTTGCCTAAATCCATTCCTGTTCTGGACAGCACCTAAGCAGATGCATAAATCCTGTTGATATCATTATTTTAAATGCTATCCTGAACTGTGTTCTTTCCTGCAGCTTTTAAAGCCAACTCAGAAAGAACACAAAATAGCAGCAATAATTGCAGAATCCACACCTCAGTTCAGTGTACACTCACAAACACTCTGTTACAGCTGTGATTGTGTGGAAAGTCACGGATCTATAATATGTCTTTGTTTCCACCCCTCTTGAATATAGATATTACTATTTACCCACCTCACAACACTGTCGTGAGACTTAACTAATTGAAGTTTGTAATGGACTTCAGAAGAAAGGCACTGTGCAAATACAAAGCACTGTTACGTACAGAAGCCCGCACCTACTGGCTGTGTCCTTCCACTGGTTAGAATAAAAAATACATACTCCTTTTAGAACTAACTTCTGACACCTGTTAGTAGTTAGCCCCCTCTGAGCTAAGCCACTGCATTCTGGAAAGGAAATCAAGTTTCCTATAAGAGATTTAGGTAGTGTGACAAAGTTCCTCCTCTACCTTGGTGGGTCCTGCGCTTATTGGCAGATTTGCTCACCTCAGTGATCTTCCCCACAGTCTAGATCAACTCCTCCTGTGTCTGATCAGGAGTTGGGAGGCATGGGGGGAACCCAGGCCTGCCCTCTACTCCGGGTTCCAGCCCAGGGCCCTGTGGATTGCAGCTGTCTATAGTGCCTCTTTTAACAGCTTCATGACAGCTACACCTCCCTGGACTACTTCCCCATGGCCTCCTCCAAACACCTTCTTTATCTTCACCACAGGACCTTCCTCATAGTGTCTGATAACACTTGTACTCCGTAGTCCTCCAGCAGCACAGCCTCTCAGCCAGCTCCTTGTGTCTCTTACTCCTAATTCCTCACATGCACTTCCTGTCCTCTGGCTCCTCCCCATCTGACTGGAGAGAGCTCCTTTTAAAACCCAGGTGTGCCCTGATTAGCCTGCCTTGATTGGCTGCAGGTGTTCTAATCAGCCTGTCTGCCTTATTTGGTTCTAGAAAGTTCCTGATTACTCTAGTGCAGCCCCTGCTCTGGTCACTCAGGGAACAGAAAACTACTCACCCAGTGACCAGTATATTTGCCCTCTACTAGACTCCTGTACCCCACTGGTTTGGGTCTGTCACAGTGGTCAGCTTCAGAGATGGCTCAGTTAATTCTCTCTTGATAGGAGGCCGGAAGCACAATAATGACAGCCTATATACATGGCATGATTCATCCAGAGAGATCTCAAAGTTGTTTGCAAACTTATAAATCTGATTTAAAGCTATTTACATGGGAATCATTTCACCCACCATGGAAGTGCAGCCACCTTTAGGATGAAATGCAGGAACTGTAACAGATTTAATCGTACACCAGCAACCCAGGAAATTAATTGTCAGCATCTTCTGCCTGCTAAAAGTAATTTAAAATATAGAATGATACATAAACCAATGGGCTCAGAATCCCTTGGAATGAAACTAGCAGTACTGTTAGTTACTAAATCCCTTGTGGAGACACTGGCAGTAAGCAGGCTAGTGAAGTGTTTATCACAGTTTGCATATTTCTAGTGCCACTTTCACACCTGTTTACAGCTTTTCAATTCACCCAGGGAAAATTAAATGTTCTTCTTCTGGACCAAAGAGCTGAAGGGATAGTGCTCTTTTATGCAGAATTCAAGCGTAAAGAAACCAAAATCATTTTAAACATGAAAAGCTTTTCCTTCCTGGAGACAATGGCCTGGAACCTATGGGCCGCACCCCCATTAACCAGTACAATATTCTTTGTTTATTTATTCTTTGCATTACAGCCAGGCCTAAAGTAGGGTTGCCACACATCTGGTTTTCACCTGGCCAGTTCGGGTTTCAGCATGTGTGTCAGGTGCCATTTGACAAGCCCTAATGTCTGGGGTTTTTTTAAAAATCGGGGAGCGGGGAAAGAGGTGGAGAAGGGAGAGGGCCCTTGAGAGTGGTGGGGTGGAGAAGCAGAGCAAAGCCTCAGGGTCTAGTTACCAGCCATTGGAAAGGTGGCCTAGAGATGCCAACCAAGATGAGGACCCCACAGTTCTAGATAAAACACAAACACGTGGAAAGACACAAAGAGCTAGCAGTCAAAACAGACAAGACAGAGAAAGTAGGAGGAGCAAAAATGGAAGCACAGGATGATGAAGTGACTTACTCAAGGTCACAGAGTGGATCTGTGACAGAGCTAAAGGCAGAACCCAGGTCTCTTGAATCCCCATTAGTGCCCTATCCACTGCCCCCATGCTACCGCATTTACAACAGCAAGAAAATCTTGGCAAAACTTCCCTTGGGATTCTTCACAGAGCGCACAATTCTGAATAGACACTGCATCTTCTCTGAGACTTCCCAATCCATGTGAACTTTATCCCAATGACTATGCTTGCATAATTGGCAGTGGTTTAGACAGTTACCAAAGAATAACATATCTTTGCTTGTTTGTTTAAAAAAGTATGCCAAATGTTTAAAAAATATAAAATACAGTGTCCTAGCATCACAATAATTAATGGCACAGGAGGAAGCACTGACTTGTTACAGAAATGCTACAGATTCTTTTAGGATTCAGCAGTTAAGAGGAACACAAAACACTATGATCAGTATATAGGTTACAGGTCAGTCTTATTATGTATACTAATGCCTACAGGAGACTAGGATTTCCAGCCCCATATGACAGGGCTGAAATTGGATCTTACTGTGTTGTCTTAGAGAGAAAAATTTAAGAATGCATCACGCTCATCTTCTATTTTTGTTTTACTCAAATCAGGAAGGTAAGTTACATCCAACAATAGGAGAGACTAGCAAGGTTCGGCTCCAGATCTGAAAATTCAGGGATATCAGATCTGAGATTTGGGTTCAGACCTATCTTAGAGGGAACCAAAAGTAAGGGAGGGCAGAGGTAACCAGTATAGGTCTCTATCCGAGAAATCACTTACACATTTGAATGCAGGCCAAAGATGGCTACCTCCTGTCACCACCTCTCCCCCCCACACCACCCCAGAGATGGTCTCTGATTCCAAACTTCAGATCTGATCCCCATGACTAAACATTGATTCTGTGTGTTTTGATAATGCTTTTTCATTAAGGGACAAAATAAAGTTAAAGCCTTGATTCACGAATGCACACAAGCAAAATTACTGAAACACACTATATAAATGTCGATATCCTTCTGTGTCTATGTTAGGGTTACCAACCCTCTTGGATGGGCCTGAGTCTACTGGAATCAGCATCAATCTCCCGGTGACTAGTGAAAGCAAGCCAGGAGATTTTAATAGGCTACTAAATGTCCGGTCAGTGGCTCAGCAGCACAGCGGGGCTAAGGCAGGCTCCCTACCTGCCCTGGCTCCGCACGGCTCCCGGAAGTGGCTGGCATGTCTGGCTCCAAGGCACAGGGGCAGCCAGGTTCTCCATGCACTGCCCCACCCTGAATGCCAACTCCGCAGCTCCCATTGGCCATTGTGCGCTGTGGAGGTGGTGCCTTCAGGCAGAGGCAGCTCATGGAGCCACCTGGCTACCCCTACGCTTAGGAGCCAAAGGGACATGCCGGACACTTCCAAGAGCCACCCAAGGTAAGCACTGCCCAGTCGTAGCCCGCACTCCTCACCCCTGCCCGCACCTCAACCCCTGTCCCAGCCCTGAGCCCCCTCCTGCACCCAAACTCCCTCCCAGAGCCTGCATCTCTCACAGCTTCCTGCACCTCGACCCCTTGCCAGAGTCCTGAGCCCCCTCCTGCACTCCAAACCTCTCGGCCCCAGCTTGGACCCCCCTCCTGCACCCTAAACCCCTCATACCCAGCCCCACCCCAAAGCCTGTCCCCACAGCCAGAGCCCTCACCCCCTGCCCCAGCCCAGAGCCTCAGCCCACACTCTGAACCCCTCAGCCCCAGCCCAGAGCACCTTCCTGTACCCCAAACTCCTCATCCCTGGCCACACCGCACAGAGCCCACACCCCTAGCCAGAGCCCTCACTCACACCCCAAACCACTGCCCCAGCCTGGAGACCTCTACTACCCCCTGAAGCCCTCATTTCTGGACTCACCCAGGAGCCCACACCGCCTTCTGCACCCTGCCCCAGCCCAGTGAAAGTGAGTGAGGGTGCGGGAGACGGAGGGAGGGGGAATGAAGTGAGCGAGGGTGGGCCTTTGAAGAGGTGGGGCAGGGGTGGGGCCTCAGGGCAGCGGAGAGCTGGGGCAGGGCAAGGATTTTGTGCAATTAGAAGGTTGGCAACCCTAGTCTACGTCCAGACCTATTGTGAAGAAGATGTCAGAGAAACTAGTGCTGTGTACATTCTTCCCAGTATGTGAGGAAAGTTGAGCGACCCCTAACAAACCTTCCGCCTACAAGTGCAAAATTTTTGAACTTAATTAGTAAGACAAGGGAAATGCACCTGCCAGAATCTACGCATTTTCTGGCTTTCTTATGTATAATTTAACCACGAATCACAGCAAATCCTCTCTGGAGACAAACAACAGCTGCCAGGAAAAGATTTAGATCTGCAGTGGTGTTCATGCTATTTACAGTTCACTGGGAAGCTGAGAAATACAGTGTCTTTCTGCAAATCATCTCCTTGTATTTAAACGGTTTAAAGATTTAGCAGGTTTACTTTCACTGAACTCTCTGATACACAGGATCGCTACTGGTGTTTTGTTTTTAATTACTACCAGTTTATGGTGATAGATGTAATATAAATAGTTACTAAATTACAGCAGATCAAAACAAAAAGAGGTTACAAATGCACACAAAAAGCTAGCAGAAACTGAATAACCCCACTGAAAGGAGGAATTCACCATGACCTAAAACAGCTAAGGGCAAAATGACAAACTGAGCTGGTGGGGCTATTTGGCTCCCACAATTTATTCTTTAATAACTTCTACTGTAATATTTCTGTGCACATCAGAGGACAATAAGAGGCTGATGTTGGTAATCCCTCTCACATATAAAAACTTTCATTACAGAGTGTTAAAGGCATCACTCTGTCTAAGAAATGGGAATTGATAGGGGTCGGCTTTTTCCTATCCTGGGGAAACATCTAAGGCTTTTTCTCATGGAGACGCTGAGTACTCTTGCCAGAATTTGTTCTGAAAGCAGCAGATGTGCAATATGATGAAAAATCTCTTTGATAAATGGGAAAAGAAAAAAAAACGGTTCAGCAGGCCACTTTTCTGTGTCAGATCTAGGAACTGCTTTCCATTCTAATTAGTTTAAAATGTTTCTTGTAAACACTTTTCTATTTCTTCTTATAAAGTTGTCAGTACTAATTCTGAGCAAAACATCTGGATTCAAACACTCTTGTAAAAACAGCGTGAAATGTGTTTTGGCTTCTTGTATAAAAAAAATATATAGAATTGCAGATGGAACTCCTTTCATTATTGTATCTATACTGTTCATAGAATTGACTAAACTCTGCTCACACGGTTTCAATGTCAATTAAAAATGATGTTTTTGTTCATTTACTGAGCTAAACTGTTGTGCATTGTCACTGTTTTTCTTATGTAGCTCCAAAATCTACTGCAGAAAGGGCTGCATTTTAGTCTCAAGGATGTTATTGCTGAAGGCCTCAATCTAGCAAGTTTTATGGGCTCAAGGCATGAAAGGTCGGGATCAGTTTGTAAAGTATCGAAAAGCTTTGGGATGGAAGGCACTACACTATACACAAGGTAGTACAAGCAGAAGTGCAGTCTAGTTGGATTCACCTCTACTGAAAAACAGATAGTTGGTCATGTCTGTACAAGTTGATAATATCTCATTCTCAAATATATTTTTAACATGTGCATCTGAATCCCTAAGGAAGACGAACAATAAAATGGGGGGAGGGCTGTGCATACAGTTAGGATCATTTCTTACTCTTCTGTTTTCTTAGGACTTGATTCTGCGAGGTACAGAGAATGCTAGTCCCAATCCAGCATAGTTCTTAAGAAGATGATGGCCTCACTGGGTCAGACCAATGGTCCATCTGGCACAATATCCTGTCTCCTGACTGCGGCCAGTGGCAGATGCTTCAGAGGGAATGAACAGAACACAGCAAAATAAAGTGATCCATCTCCTGTCAGACAGGCCCAGCTTCTGGCAGTCAAGCACATGCTTAACTTTAAACATGTGAGTAGTTCCATGGAAAGTCATTGGGACTACTCTGTTCTTACTGTGAACCACATGCTTGAGTGCTGTGCAGGACCAGGCCAAAACATCCAGCACAGTGGAAGATTCAGCCTTTAACTTATTTTTAATATAACTTGGATGTATTTTTGGATGAGAATGCTGATTAAACCCAACAGGCTAAATTATCCTCTCTGTTATACCCAGATGTTTCAGATAAGCACATCTGAAACCAGTGGAGATATTTCTTTTGGTCCCTGCTTCATGTGGGAAAACTATTGACCCCGAGGTGGCTGATAGTTACCAGCAGTGGAACAGAATGCTAAAGGCTGCAAACAGAGGTGATTACCTACTGCAGACTACTTTTTTACCCAGGAAGCAACAGTTGTTTCATCTTTATTTAAATATTCTCTAATAAACTTTTATATCCTGACAACTTTAGCATTAGGGCCGATTTCTTCTCTCATTACTGCGGTGTACGTAAGTAGCTCTATTCACTTCAATGGAGTTATGTGAATGTAAAACCGGTATGAGAGAAGAAACAGACCTTCTGGTTTTAATAAACCCTTTAAAAATTGAAACAAAAGGAGTGCTCCAGTAACGAGAACTTACAGATTCGATTAACGTAAGTGAATTTTCTCAGTTTCTATTTCATGTCCATTCTAAATTTAATTTATTTTATTTTTTTTACTCTCATGAACATTGTGCCTGGTTTGTGGTGCCACTTTTAAGCTCTATTTGTGAGAACAATTTTACCTCCGCCCCCAACATATCTTGATACTTACATAGGTAGGTTTCAACCTCCTGGAGTTTTGGAAGTGAAGTAAATGTGATGCAGAGAGCTGAGTGAATACTTGATTTTTGAGTTGGGCAGCTGAGCCAAAAATTTAATAAACATTTAATTTGACGCAAAACATTTTTTTTTAGTTTGTTTAGTTTTCAGAGGGAGTGCTAGTTTGTTTTTTTTAAAAAAAAAACAAGCCTCATTAAATTTTGAAATTGAACAATTTAATTTAAAAAACACATTGAAACAAGACAAAATATTTTGAAAAACAATTTTTTTCAACTGAAACTATTCACCAAATTTGACCCAAATTTGTGAATAGTTTCAGTTGACACAAAACTGCATTTTTGGTGAATAAAATATTTGAAAGATTTCAGCCAACTCAAGTCATATATATTGCAAGAGAACTCAAATATAATGAACAACACACCTTTACTGATATTGCTCATTATGAATATGTTTCTTTAAAACAGAAGATGGTAGAAGAATAAGAGGTACAAGTGATGTTTATTTTTTAAACATGCGTGTCTAATATCCTGTATACGTTAGTCAAGAGGAACTAAATACTTCATAACTATCATGCTTATCTGCTTTTAGTCTACGATATGACTAAAAAGCAGCAAGTAGACGTGGCCCAAAAATTTCAGAAGGTGTGACGTAGGGTAAGTGCCTCCTATATGGGACAGCATCCTCTCAACTAGATCACTTCATCATTAGCATCATCCTCTGTGTTTTTAATTACAAGATTATATGACCTTGTTTCCGTTAATTAGGCAGCAAACAACTGCTCTAAGTCACATAACTGCATCTCAGCCAATTACATTGTATGACAATCCAAAGTTCTAATAAGATAACAGTGTATAGATCATTTCAACCCAAGAGTTGTTTTCTCACAACCTCCACCACCTGTCTTTTGGTGACAATCCCCAAGTTTTAAACACTTTGGCCCTGACTCAGAAGGGTTCTTGGACTTAAGATGGTATCTCAGATGGTTTTGGAGATCTTCAGAGACAAGCAAATCTGGGTTCACTATTATACGGTTGTATTTTCATATTATTGCTGCTTCTCTTAGGCAGGCTGGTGGTAAGATGTCCGTGAGGACAAGAGGGCTGACGGTCGGTGATGACTTCAGCACTTTTGTGACAATCCTCACAGCACGTAAGTAAAATCATATTGAGGAAGTTACTCTACTTTTTGTGTGTCTAGTCCTATTGACTGCAGCAGCACTACTGGCATGAATAAAATTGCTTGCATGCATGTTGTTTCCAGGACTGGGAACATTCAGCTTTCCATTGCAATGGGACTATTCACAAGTTCAAAGTTAAGCACTTGCATGACTCTGATCCTGCAAACAGATAATGTTTATACAGCGCCTAGCCGAATGGGCTCTCAATCCTTCCTGAAGTGTCTGGATGCTACCATGAGCGACCTAATTATCTTGTTTGTCTGAGTCTTTCACACCACAACACAGGAGTGAAAACCATTTTAAAAAAATTGAAAAATGTTGTCAAACCACAAAAACTGGTGCAAAAATTGAGAGGCAGGTAGAGACCCTAACCCTATTTCTAACACCTCCTTTTTTTTTTAAACTGACTTGATTTCAAGTTGGTGTCCTTTTAATTTATACTACTGGCATTTATGTGGCTCCCCTTGGCAGGATAACAGGGGCAGTAACTTTACAAGGATGAACTGCTCTTGAACACTGTTCCAGTGTATTAGGCAAGGATATAATTTCTTTTAAATCCTAGCCATATGTGTCTGGTTCCTCCACCTCCTTTTGTTTTGAAGAATAAAATGTCTCATTGGTAATAAAGCAAATACTAGTGTCCATTAGACTGTCACACTTCCTTTAACCCAGAAGGCAGATAATCTTTCCAGCAATAAGCCCAGACTGATTCCCATTGACTTCACTAAGGGCTACCAGATACTCAACACTTTTGAAAATTGAAATTTATTTTTTAAGTGCCCAACTACCAACTTGGGAGACTAACTTTAGCATCCATTTAAAAAACATGATCCAAAGTCAAACCTTTCAGGTTCTTATGCACTAGTGAAAGCTGCTTTCAAGAGCTGAATGAAACATGGCATGTCTGGTCCACACATGGTCTTTTACAGCTGGACGTTCAGGCAACAGTTATCTGTTCACCCAATCATTCCTCTGAAAACTACATCAGAACAGGACTTTCCAGGCATGGGTCTCATCCTCTGCTCACAGAGAAGATGGTCAGACACCCCAGTGACACTGCTCTATCTCCACTCCTCCTCTTTCTTACAGTACACTTTCCTTCCCTCTCCCTTATGCTATTTAGAAAAAAAGAATACACGTACTGTACTTCCTTCAGTCTCTCTTTGTAGGGCATAAGATTTTTGTATATATACACCCGTATTCTGACATAATCATGATAACTATGCAACGTTTCCTGTCTATTAACCAGTGTGTTATTATCAATGTTACTGTTAAGCTTCTTATGAGGTTCTATGTCAAGGGGCTTGCAAAACCCCAGATATATTATGTAAGCTGAATTTGTCTTCTCCATCCAATCTGTTACTGTATTGGAAAAGGCTTTCAGGTTACTTTGACATGATCTGTATTTTGTAAATCTGTGTTGACTGCTACTCAATAAGCCCCATCACTACATATTTCTACAAATCGATTCTTTTATTACGTTTTCTACTATTTTATCTGCAATATGAGGCAGGCTCATCGACCTATCATTATCCCAGTTGTCCTGCCAGTCCAATGTAAAGGGTGGAATGGCACTATTAAGTATTAAATACCCTATTTACCTGGAGCATCACTACTGTTTCCCAAGATTTATCGAAAATCCGAGACTCCCTCATTCAGTACAGTCAGGACCAAGTATCTCATGCTGCAGATTTCTATTCTGGGCCAAGTTTATCTGGGATGCATGTCCACTGAAATCCTCTCTCAAGTGATATCAATGGTTTTCCACTAGAGAAGAGTTTGGACCTCTGTTATTTATTTATTCACTCTTTCTTTATTGAATGTTAACTCCTTCACGGCCTCATTTGCCTCCCTCATCTTGTACTTAGTGAATTCTGGGAAACAGATCGAGGGGTTCAGTCACCTCTGATTTCTCATTTTGTCTTTCCTTTATAGAAGTGATCCTATCTTCCTACTATGTGTGTAGAAACCTCCCCTATTTTGCTTTTCTTCAGCTAATACAGTTTGATTTCTGGGGATTTCTTACATCTCTCCTACAACTTCTCCTATGTAGGCTGCTAAAAAAATGCATTAAAGCATTGTGTAATTCTATTGACAGACTGCCTTTCAGCCCCACCGGACTTTCAGAAAGAGAAAAATTTACAAAGGTGACTACTGATTTTGAGTGCTTCCCTTTCTTGGTTATGTAAGATGAAACACATTAAAGGGGTGTGATTTTCAGAGAGCAGGTGCTCACCACTTAAACAAATACTGGTGCAAATAATAATCACTTGTACAAGTGTCTATACATTCACGAAAGCCAACCTCTCCCATAATCACTAGTGCTCACACAGGCATATATGAGCATGTCATGCAAGTCTATCCCCAAAATTGAATTAGCTTTCTTGCCTAAACTATATAGGGAAACATTCACTAATTGTTTTCTCAGGTACTATTAAAACTTTCCACATTTGACAAGCTTGCTAAATGCAGAGCATAATAATTCAACATGCTGAATATTTTCACCTAGGGCAGTCTTTTCGATTCAGAGTACCACAGGAGGTCTTAAGAAATAAGTAAAAGATGACGGGAGTTATCTCTGCTATCACTAATCCCCTCTTTTTCTGTATGTCCTGTTTTCATTACAGCAAAGGCATTTACAGCTACTCCGAAGACTAGAGTGGTTAAGTCTTTTCAACAATAGCTGTGCAGAGTCAGCAATATAAATAAAACTTTCACTCTGATTTGTAAATAAAAATCACTCCTTCCTTAAGCTGTGACAAGACTATGAGGAGTAAGGAGCTAGGGGATGGGGAGAGACACGCAGATTACTGGATATTACACACTAAAATGCACAAGCTTTAAGAGAAAGAAAGGAGAAATAGAAATAAAAAGGCTCTATGTTTACTTTTTCATTTGTTTTTTCTACTCTCATGCAAGTGAGGATTTCATTAATTCTGTCTCCATCTATTTCCCAATATTTTCACTGCCTGTAAAGTAATACAGGTGCAACCCCAGCCCTGAGGCAGGCATTAGTGGTCTCCCTATTGCTTGCTGCTTGGAGTGGCTTCTCCCCTTGGATCCGGAGTTCTGGATCCTGGCACTTGATGCCTTCACCCAAGGAGGCCCCCCTCCAGTGCCTGCAACACCAGGGATACTGTCCCTTGGGAAAATATTTACTACCAAACAACATACACAATGCGCAAGGAATAAAATAAGCATCCCAATCCCCAAAGTAGCAAAATTGGAACAGGGAACTTTATTAGATCCAACAAACAGAAGATTAGGACTAAGGATGAATAGAAATAACTAGCACAAAAAGCAATACCTTAAACCCTCCACCTGCCAGCATTTACAATGGGCCCAACTCCCTCCTAGTACTGACCTAGGCAGTGAATAGAAAATCACTTCTTTACTGGGGAATGCAGCACTGTCATCACTGGCCATCTTAAACCTCACAAGCCAAATTAACAGACATGGAATTTCTTACAAAGTCTTCACACCCAAAGGATAGGATCATCCCAAGGCTCCCTGATCTAGAGTCCAACAGAAAATTCGGCTGGCTCTGTATGTCAGTATTCCACCTCCCAGGGTGCTGGTCTCTTTTCGGCTGACACCTTTACACGGCCCAATATCCACCACCAGTGTTAAAAATTTCCCTTTGGGTAGGAATGGGAAGTTCTGAACTCTGGTGGTGGTTTCACGCCCAGCAAACCAGAGGTTAATGAGAGGCACGACGACATATTGGGTTTTTAGTGCTGAAGTGTTGAGAGGGAAGTGTTCTTCCCTGCACGCAGTCATGTGCAGCTATAAAATGGGAGGTGACTGTTCTCTCCTCTATAACAGTAGCAGCTCTTTTTCCACACTACATATGAAGGGGGCTTCAGCACGTTTTCCTTCCACCTGCTCTTTGCTTGTCTTTGGGCCAGCTTTGTTTATATGTTTCTGTTCCCTTTACCTGGTATGTTGCTTTTCTCACAGTTGATCTTTCAGAAGTGATCTGCCAAACTGCAGATTAAAATGAATCATTTTTAAAACCTTCCCTTAAAGGCAGGTTATCATTTACCTGGTTTTAACAGCTCCTTCTGAAGCACTGGTACAAACTGTGTTTGGAGACAAGACTGCGGACCAGATGATGCACTAGTGTGCTCCAGTGTGACGATTCCTATATTCTGACAAAGGTAATTAAAAGAAATCCACATTGTTTTGTTGCCCTAGAAATAACATCGTGGATCATACAAAAAAGCACAAAGCAGCCTTGAGACCTGGCATGTCCCTGAGACCTGGCAGGTCCAGTACTTCACCATTACAATAATACATGTCAGAATATCCCCTTATTTTATTTAGTTCATTAAAAATTGCCTACCCAAAGCTCTCCATACACGTGCAGTTCATTTTAAAATGCATACACATTTTTAATGTGTTAAGGAAGGAAACTATCTTGAACAACAGTGTCCATTAGGTTATTCACTACATCAGATTACTTTGACCGCATTGTCTGTGCTTGGTTTTAACTGGCGCTGAATGCATTTGCATCAGAGCAAGTCAAACTCCACTTTTATTTTTTCACTAAATTCCGGCATTTAATGTCATCTGTCAACACACAGAGACCTCCTAGACCAGGAAAACCGGAAGCACAATTTAGATTAGGGAGTGAGGCAAAGCATCCAGCTCATCCTCCAGCCAACTACTGTAACTGAAACAGACTTCCTGGCAGTGTTTGAAAGGGCAGCCAGAACTCCACTTCTTCCTGCTGAGGAAAAGGCAAAATAGAGACGGGAGAAAGTTATCAACTTCCAGGGGAAATGGAGAACAAAATAGCCAGCTCATTCTAAACAAATCCATTAAATTTACCTTGATATTTTAAGTTTTTCTAAGCACTGCAATAGGTTGACCTGTCAAGTGCAAGCTGTGTATGGAGATTAAATGGCATTTTGGGGGATAGATCAGCTTTATTTTACGGAATAACATGCAGTGTCTTAAGTTCTCTCAAACAAGAAGTTTTTAAGCATTGACTGCTAACTTAGTTAAAAAGCCCAATATCCCCTGACAAGCTGAATGCCAAGACCTTGTGTGCACTTTTTAAAATGGCAAAGAGTTATTAGTTTTCCTACACAGAGAGATTTCATCCTGATTGATCATCAAACTGTACTTAAAATTAAGAGGCATGGGCAATTCTGGGTTCCTTGACTTCTTAAATTAGGGTCAGATTAACTCAGAGAATCCAAAAAGAGTAGATCTGCTAGAGGTTGCAATGCATCCAAGGGCTGGAAATGTTGACTCTAGGCCCAGCACTGAGGAAGGCATGGTATGTAAGCTACACCACCCAAGTAGACACCATAGGAAGCATTGTTAATCATATAGCCTGTGACTCGTAGTTCCTCCCCTGCATCCATCTGGCAGTGGAAGTAATGTGGAACTGGGCTGTAGGGGTGCTGATGGCACACTACGCTGACCAGCCGGGGAGCAGGGGATGAAGCCATGGCACCAGTCCTAACCACCCACCTTCCCATGGGAAGCAAGGGAAGTCATCAGGCATACTGCACCTGCTTACTTCTGAGTGCCCCGTCCCAGGGTTCAGGTGGAAAATGCAGGGACATAAGGGGAGTTCTTATTCCCTGTTATTCCCTCAGCCCAAGTCAAATCAAGAGGCTCTATTCGCAGTGATGATAACGTTATGCATTAGGCTATGTGAACGGCTATTTTAACAAAAGTATCTTCTGTTGTCTTTTGGCATTTCTGGACATATAACAATACAAATAAAATATAATTAAGCCACAGGCAATTCTGTTATAAAAATCCAGAAGCAGGGGTAGCCCGCCCCTAACTAACCATTTATTTATCGTTCTCCGGAACAGTAATGCAGATAATTTCCAGTTTACATAGTCCCTAACCTTCGCCAGCCCTATACTGTCACACTAATGATCAAGTTCTGTTGGACCTCTGCCACCCCACTGAGATGAATGGGCTGGTCTGGAAATAAGAACCCAATCCAAGGCTCACTGAAGTTAATTGGAGTCTTTTCATCAACTTCAATGGGCTTTGGATCAAGCTCCAAATGTGGTCTGAGTCCATTTCTAAAGTAGTAGGGCTGGCCAGGAAACAGCAATTCCATTTCACAAAACATTTGATGTTCTGAAATGTGTTTTACATATAGGAACAAAATAAGACCTTTTGAAATTTTTCACATGCTGGAGAGAGACTATATCAGGGATTGGCAACCTTTCAGAAGTGGTGTGCCGACTCTTCATTTATTCACTCTAATTTAAGGTTTTGCGTGCCAGTATTACATTTTAATGTTTTCAGAAGGTCTCTTTCTATAAGTCTATAATATATAACTAAACTATTGTTGTATGTAAAGTAAATAAGGTTTTTTAAATGTTTAAGAAGCTTCGTTTAAAATTAAATTAAAATGCAGAGCCCTCCGGACCGGTGGCCAGGACCCAGGGAGTGTGAGTGCCACTGAAAATCAGCTCACATGCCATCTTCGGCACACGTGCTATAGGTTGCCTACCCCTGGACTATATCCTCCTGATTAGGGCACTAGCATAGGATGTGGGAAACCCAAGTTCAAGTCCATACTCTGCCTGATTCAGAGCAGAGTGTCATCCCACTCCAAAATCAGACAGAGGAGGGATCGCCCGTGACTCAAGTCAGTTCCCTAACCACCAGGCTATCAAGTGTTTTGAGTCCTTCTTTTCCTTCCTCAGACTGAAGAAAATTTCTTAATGAAAATGTCATCAAAATCCTTATATTTCTACTCAACATTTTGGTTTTGTGGAAAATTCTGACCAGCTCCATAAAACACTATTTCAAAATTTACTGACACATGTCCAGTAATAAACCAACAGATGCAATTACGGAGTTCATCTATTAGCTGGGCTCTAAGCAAAAAAAAGGGAACAGAAAAAGAATGACTTCTATCTGTGCTGTGAAGATGAACATAAATGTGCTCAGGCTATTTGGGGTTACCAAACAAGACACTGCAGATGTAGCTAATAAAATAAACTACAACAAAATGTCTAATATTTTATCAGCTTGTATTTTTATCACTCGATATGCATGGATAGCCTTGGAGTTTTCTGTTACCTGTGAAGTAGCATCACTACTCCATATAAACCTATCAGAGAGATTTTGATTGCTTTTGAGGGTTCCAACGGAAGGGATGAAAGATAAAGATTTAAAACAAAACTGACATTTTACTGAAATTAAAACTTTACTGTTTATTCGGTTTATTGTTTTAAATGGAATGTTTCCATTTGAAAATTCAGGCCAAGATAGGAAAGAGGAATCTTACTAATAGATCTCATTTACAACTGGGAGCTAAGAACTGTGAAGAAACAACACATTATTCTTCCAATGAAACAATTAAAGCTCCATTATGACATAATGGAAGTACAGAATGCCTAGGCTGTATGGGTACCACCTCTTCCTCTTTGTCAATTAATAATAATCAGAATCAGCAGGTCATTGACTTCAGTGGAGCTACACCAAATTTACAACAGCTGAGGATCTGGCCCATTGTGTTTAATTATTTGCAAAGACACATTGTACCTTCATATCAATTGAATTATGCAAAAGTTCTCCAACTATAATTGCATTTCTCTAGTTTCCTCCAAATTGCTTCCACCTACTGCAGCTATTGTTAGAAACCAACAGCATAGGCAAAACCTGCAGCCATTAAAATACTCACATACATACATTTAACCCAACTAAATTTTGTACAAGCTACCTTTTATAAGGCCCCCAGTGCAGAAGCCGTACAACGAGTTAGCATCAGCTCCCACTTCTGTCTTTAAGTTTGGCATAGCTATTACTTAGAACAAGCTTGGGTAAACTTCATACTGCCCCCAGAGTTCAGAGAGAGGTGGGTTCTGAGTTCAATTACAATCCCTTGCAGTTTAAATGATAGTTGCTGTGCCATAATCTAAAATAAATTGCTTTTCACAAGGAGCCATGTAAGCTTTTGCACTGCAACACTGAGGAGGCTGCTGCCTTTATCTCATCTGAAATTCAAACAGCACAAAGGCTCTGCCTTTGAACTTGCATCCTCACCTCAAGCAGAATTAGTTCACTCTGTGGGTTCTGTTCATTCTCCCTGAACATTTGTGTTCCAAAAACAATACTGGGGGGAGCCTGCATTGTACGGTACACACATCACCTCTGCTGAGTAAACTAAGCTTATTGTTATGCTAATTGTGTGCGTTTACAAACTCAAGCTCACCTATGAGAGAACATAAGGCCAAAAATTCTAAAGGGCAACAGTGATACTGTGCGTTTGCAATTCAATCCCTCTGACTTGTCTGACAACTCTCTGGTTTTGGCAGTGAAGGTGAAAAGGCATCTCAATTAACTCTCAGGAAAGAAAATTTAAGAGAAGTCAGGATTAAGCAGATCAGCCTGTTTCTTTTAAACATTCTATTGAATGATTTTATCTTAAAGACAAAATACAATACAATCCATACTACTCAAAATCAACCATGCACAGATGCTGAAGTCTAAACCGTGATTCTTCAAAAATAGAACGTTACCAAACTTAATCTAGTCTAAGTGATCAGGGAAAGGAAATGCTTCAGTCCCCCCAGAAGAAACAAGACTACCAGACAGGTCAAGTTAACAGCCAATGAGAAACAAAACCATTGCACAATCATGCTGCATATTATGTATTATAGTAAAAGATAAACCCTAGTTAGCATAGGTATGAGTTATTACCAACTATCTGCTCTCAAATCTACAAAACTAACTTAAGTGTATTCGCTCTTCTTTTGCAGGGTTTAAGTTTTCAAATGCTATATTTGAGTCAATAATTAAAAATACAAACTTACATTTTGGTTATATTTACACTATACTACTGCATTCACAGTTTCAAATGAGTTCACCTTTAATATCCAAATCCTGAATTCTCAGTCTTTTCCAGTAATTTTCAACAGACTTTTCACTCAAATCATTGACCCCCAATCAAAGATCCATTCCTTTTTATATACAATCTTAACAGGGTTTCACTCATATAAGTAAATGGCAAAACTAATTCATATAAATTATTTTTAACCATCACATTGATCTACATAACTGAGTATTTACACAGTTCTTATCACCGTGGTTTCTGTGTCCCTTACAAATTCTAAGTTATACGCACAAGAATCTCGCGCTCTCTCTTTTTCGCCCCTTACCGCTACAGCCTCAGCGAGATGTTTGTCATAAATACTATCCCTGCAGGAAAGGCAGGGCAAAGCAATAGCTTTTACATTCCATTCTGCAAGTGGTGAAGGTCTTGGGTATTCTCATCGTTTGGATCCACAACTGCATATCAACTGCCTAGAAATTCCGCCTCCAACCAACGGAGAGTTCCATTGGTCCAAAGAAACATAGCTACAATGGGAGATGGAGATCGTGAAGTAGCCTGGGAAGTTATGATGAGTTAGCCTGGGCTAGTCCAATGAAGGCTTTGAAGATAAACCTTTAGCTTGACTGGGTATTCAATATGTAGCCAGAGTTTAGGGTTAATATGCTGTCTGCACTGTAAGAAGTTGAATGGGCAAGTTTGTACAAGACACCCATCCATCCATTTTCATTCCCAGGTACAGTGTGCTGAAGTAGTCAAGCCTCGAGGTCACCAATGAATGGATCACTGTAGCCTGGAATATACCGGTCAGGACCGGGTGCAGACTTCTGGCTATCTATCAGCTGAAGAAAGAATTTCTAGCCATTATTGCTCCTTCAGTATCTAGTAGCAAGACATGTCCAGAAGAACCCCAGAACTATTTGCCATCTCGATGATTACAGGATAGACAGACTGAAGTGGTGATAGAGTGCTAGCTAGTTCTTCAAAATGTTTCCCACATATACCAAAACCAGCTCCATCATGCCCAGGTTTAGCTGTAGCCAGCTGCTCTTTATCATGCTCAGAGTTACAAATATGGCTGCATTTTAAAAATCTAAACAAATAAAAGAAAATAAATATAGGTGCTATCTGGCTTCGGCACTAGGACAGCTGGGTGAGTGTGCTATTTGCTTTGATGTCCTTCATCAACCAATCATCCAATTAGCAAAAAATCCACCATTCCTGCACACTTTGGGTAAACCACAACAGCTGCTAAACATTTCAGACACACACACAGAACAGATGCTAGCCCCAAAAGAAACACTTTAGAACAGTCATATCAATGTCCCTGCTTCTTCTTTGTATTATTCTGTGTCCAGGATGTATCCCCATAGACATGTAAGCATCCTTGAGATACAGAACATACAGCTACTCTTCTTGATTTAGCAAGGGAATGTTCAAACACACCTGTTCAAATGTTTCCATCAAAAGAAGACTCCCGTATGCATCAAAGCTCTCTTCACATTAACTTTGGTAATAGAAAATACTTTGAGCAAAGCTGTCACCGGTATGTTCTTATTAGTGAAACCCATCTGTAATAAGGCAATTCCTTAACGGGTTACTGTGACAAGGAACTCTGCCACCATTCACCTTTTCTGAATGTGTTCAGGGCAGAATTAAAATCCTGTATTTACAGGGGTCAGAAAAGATGATCTGGTAGTCCCTTCTGGCCCTCTATGTATTTAATCATCACAGGATTTGAAGAGTGATCAGATACAGACTATTTATGCCCTTTTCACTAAATGTAGCAAGGCACATGGGTAGGGGAGACAAAGGAGGAATGTGTTTGTATACATGCAACACTAATAGCACAATATGAGGAATGAGAGGAAAGATGTCAGGTGGAAAACCTAACGTACCAGCATACCAGAAAATATAAAGTTACTAGCAAATACACAAAGATACAAACTTTTCTTAATTCTATCTTAATAATGGAACAAATATATTTACTTCTCTTAGTTTGGGCTGCTCTTTTGCACTGGTCACCCCTCTTAGTTTTATCATTCAGGAGTAGGTCTCCTCTCTGTTTTTTCCATTCTAAATCTCCAGTTGAGTCAGAGTCTTTCCTCTTGAGAATGAGTTTTCTCAAACAGTAACCATGTTCAATGTCCCTCAGCTGTGGTCTGTCTCCAACTTATTCCTCTCAGCCTCAGTCCCAAAAGAATTCCAGGACTGCCTCTTGCTGCGTTACCATGACAACTTTATGTTGTCATCCTTACAAATGTTGTATGGCTGTGGCATCATCTCATCCAACCCACTCTGCTATTATACTTCAGCACATACTGTGCTGGTAATATCACAAATACCATATAATCCACACTGGAGCTAAAATACAGGGGTGAGGTACATATTATATGCGCACATGTATGGGTATAATATAAATAAATATGGGCACATTTGTACACAATATAAAATTACACATCATTGCACTTAGCTCTTACATAGCACTTTTCATTTATATATCCTAAAGCAACTTACATAGACAGTAAAGCATCATCTCTATTTTCAGATGTGCAGAGTGAAAGTAACTTAAAGGACTTACCGGTACGCCAGAGTCCTGAGCAGGGCTGGGGCCTCAACCAGAAGAGGCAGGGCCTTTCAAAATTGAAAGGCCCTGGGGTACCGGCTGTGGCTGGGAGTCCCAGGGCCTTTAAATCACCCAAGAACTACCAGCTGCAGAGATGACTGGGAGCCCCAGGGCTCTGGGGTGAATTAAAGGACGCAGGGCTCTGGCCGCCACAGAGCTCCGGGCCCTTTAAATCACTGCGGGAGCCCAGCTGCCAGAGCTCCAGCGGCACTTTAAAGGGCTCGGGGCTCCCCACAGCAGCCGGAGCACCGGGCCCTTTAAATCCCTGCCTGAGCCTGGCTGCCAGAGCTCCGGTGGTGCTTTAAAGGGCCCAGGGCTCCCTGCAGAGGCTGGAGCCCTGGGCCCTTTAAATCATCACTGCAGAAGCTGGTCCAGTCCAGCACGGTATATTGGCTCTTTCCAGTACGCCGGACCGGACCGGCTTACTTTCACCTCTGCAGATTGACGGGTGGAGGGGGGGGGAGAAACAGAGTGCACACATGAACATGTGAGACAATTATATGGAAGTACTTTGCCAAGCTTTTAAAAATATACATTTTATATTTCAAATAATATAAAATCTAGTGGTCATCAGTAAATAGTCCTCATTTACCAGCGCTTGACAAGGAGTACTTACTGAGATCCCAGAATATTATTGTCTCCTATCCTTAACATCTACTATTCCCCTACGTATAAAATAAGCAGCAAATATAGTACTTCAAATACTCCTCTGGGCAGACATTTTTATGGTTACCACTGTAACAAACAACTATCCTTAGCTAAAGTGCCCTACCAGTGTAAAATGCCAAGGTGCTGATCCTTCAAAAAGGTTCACAAAGAGATTAATTGAACATCATTTCAATACTAGGTTAAGTTTTTATTTAAAAAAATTGACAGGATCATTTATGATAAAGAAAGTTTTTCCGGTTATTCAGGAGACAGTTATCAATATGAGTAACAAATCAAGCATCTCTGTGTATTTACTGTTCAACCTCATGACAGACGACATGTTTGAGACACACTTTATTCTAACAGTATATAAGTATAAAGGACCTACGAAACATCACTGATTTTGCCTTTGTAGTTCTCTTAAAAAAGATAAAATCAAAGGTAAAGGAACAAAACAATGCTCTAAAAGGAGTATAAATCCCAGGATGATGTGAACACTTAGAAGGGCAATATGACCAAACAGCAAATTAACTAGATCGCTTTGCCTTGAAATGTTTATTCTTACATATTGCATCTAGACAGGGGGGTAGGTGCCAGAAACAGTAGACGCGCTTCACCCACAATTGTCTCTTTCATAAAACTGATTCCCCCTGGGAGTGCTGCAGTAGTTTTATTACCAACTGAAAAAGGCACTCTCCACTGAGACTGTTTGCTAATCACAAAGAAATTTTGAAATCAGTTCTTGGAAAATGCTGCAGAGTACGTATTACACAACACACCTGAGGTGCCATTGAAAGCTTTAGGACCCACTGCACAAAAACAAAATAAAACCCTTTATTTGCCATCCAAAAATCTCATTTGCCTCCATTTATTTGCATTTTGCTGAATCTGTTTTTGGTTATTGTTGCAGGGGGAAGAGGATGGAGTTGGTTCTGTCTGTTTTCTGGTGTTTTTTTTAAACAATCATTCAGAAAAGATAAAGCAAAAGATCTCAACAGATGCTTCCAGATTGAATGTGCAAACAAAGTAAGAATGTAAATCAGCAAAGCAAGCTAGGAGATTGCACAAGTGTGGCATTCACATCTCTTCTCATCACGCCCAAGAGTTAATTACATTGCTGAAATCAGACTTTGAGTACATGCAACAAACAGATGCCTCCTACCTAGGAGAAAGTTCTTTGATCATCCTCTCTGGCCCTCTCTAATTCCAATGGGCAGCATCTTTTCTATAATACGCTGCAAGAGAATTTTAGACAAATTAATTTAACATAAAATGATGTCAGGAATAACATGTACGATAAAGAATGTTGTTCTCCTGATATTGAAAAGTTGACATTGGGGTTAAGTTTTTATACAACGTAAGGCCCAAATTGTACCCTGTCCAGAGATCTGCTCAGATAGTTTGCACAGCTCCCCGATTCCCTGGGTTAATCTTTGCTGGCCCCAGTGTCGGTCAGAGCCCCTGGAGAGCAGTTCCGTAAGGTTATGCAGCTTTGTTTGTCACTCCAGTCACATTCTGGGATAACAGCAGTTTCTACACCATATCGGATGCCACCAATCCCTTCTTTCTCGTTCTTGTCAAGTCAGCCTTACAAAAATCATAACAGAAGGAAAAGAAGAGAAGAGAGACAGAACACAGCACAAGCGGCTATTCAAGCGGATAAGAAAAGGTACAAAAGATGCACCGGAGAGCACAGACATAAGGGAGAAAGCTGGAGATGAAAAAGAATGGCGTCAACTTAGGGGAAGATTTTACGTGTGCAAAAGGAGGGCTAGATATTCATTGCCAATCACCACTCTACTTTTCTAGCTGCATGAAACAGAAATGGCCTTGTACCCCAGACTCAGTGTGCCTCAATAACAATGGGAAAGTATCTATCCTGCCATTTATTTTCCTGCTTCTGTACCTGGAGGCTATAAAGTGTGAATCTCATGAAAGCAACTACTTTTATGGATCCAGCCCTTCTGTCACATTCACTTTCACACTGAGTTAGATATCAGATTTGTACTGCATGTTATTCTATTACCACCTTAAAAAGGAATTCATTTAAAATGAATTTTCTGGCTTCAAATGAACTTCAACTATAATGTAAACCTGCTAGAAAAGACCAACTTGCATCTCTTCATCTGGTCTTAGCCCCTTTAGGCCAGGTGATAAATTTGGTTCAGATTCAATCGTAATAGATTTTATTTTTTAAAGCAGTTAATGCTTCCATGCAATTAACATTCAAGATGACCCAATGTAAAAAACAATGCAGCAAAATACAACAATAATCCATTCCTCAGCCTTTTATTTTGAGAACAGTGGAAATGAAAATGTAAACTTTGTAATCTCTGCAAATATAGAAACAAATCCACAAATGGCTGCTGTTTGTAAATCAACATTCTCTTTTCTTAAACCCTACTACCTCATCTTCCTTTTGCTCTTTATAACAGAATACAGAAATTACCACTGGCAAGGTTCCTTACAGCTAGGCTCTAACAAAGGAGACACATGCTCCAATCACATTAGCCAGTTAAATGGTTCAGCGTGGATACAAAAATCTGTCTTAGATGCATAAGGTAAAGGCAAGATACTACATTGCACAGTATTAGAAGAGGGACAGCATGGAAAACAAAAAGCTGATAAATATTACTTTTGATTTATTTTTTTAAATCCCATCTAGAATTATCTGTGTGTTTCTGACCACTGTTCCACAAGGAGGATACTATTGTTTTGAGAAATTGTAGCAGAGAAAAACAAAGAGAAATCAACTCCTGAGAATCAAACCTATTTTGTTATAAAGCAGATGACCTCTTGGTGACCTGAGAAGTTCCCCAAATGATTACAGGGACTGATAAGGTTGAGACAGATATTTTACACATTGGTAAAAGGTTAAAAAAAAAGAAATTAGAACTAATCTAAATATTAGAAAATTTATTCAAGACCAGGGACTCGTGCATATCTGTTTCATATTAATAATAATAAAACACATAGAATGTGTCATTGAACTGACACAGATGTAATTCAGAGACAAAGTCAATTTTAGCCTGGTGATGGAGAGGCAGCGAGGTTGGATGAAGATAATGCTTAAAAGAAGATGGCACAAGGGAGAGAATGGACTTCGGTTGCAAAAGTGTCTCATGTTCTTGTATTTTTCTCCCTTGAATCACAATAGGACTCTTTTAGGCTCATTATAACACAGACACAAACTATAGTATAAAGCAGTTATACATCTTAAAACAAGTAGTTTAACATGCAAGGCCAGCCTTGTGATGAGCAGGACCCCAAGCAAGAACCCTTGTTGGGTACTGAGAATCAGCAATCAAAAGCATACACTGGCAGGGACAGAAGCTAAATCATTCTTTGTTTTTAACACAATATGAAATGATGAGCAAAAACATGTAATTTTGTGCATATTGCAGGGCAGATGGGGAAGTTGGGCTTTAAGTTCCTTTCCCTTAGGTTCTTGCTGTCACAGTGGAGGAATGCAGGCTAGAGGTTGCTGATGCTGTATGGGTGCTAAATTCTCAAGCTTCCCTTACCATTAGAGAAAGCTGCCAACTTTTAGTCCAATATATTCATAATTTAGATGTGTTTCTGGATCCTTAAGCAGCTCCTGGATTCTCAAGACATCCAATTTCAGAGTTAAAAAAAAACAGCAGAACATGTTCTTTGCCCCCCACTACCCCGGTTGCTCTCCTTTCTTTGTCTTCATCTGCCTTGTTTGTTTGGACTGCAAGTTCTACAGGTCAGGGATTGCCTTTTCGTGTGCTTGTCCAGTGCCTAGCACAATTGAGCTCAAATCCTGATTGGAGTTCTTAGATACTATTGAAATAAAAATACATTAATTTGGAAGTGTAATTTGCATATGGGAGTGTAATGTTAGAAAGGTATCTTAATACATTTTAAGCTTTCTTTGAACGAAGTTTAGCAACTGACAATTAAGCAGGACCAAGTACTTTAGCTCTCAGCAGACCTGAAACACATGCTCTTTTGACCATGGACCACATTTAAACATGTCAGCTCCATGGTACATAGTTGTAACTGAGGTGGTTAGTATAAGGGGACAAATGGGGAAACAAGCAAGCACTGAAAGACTTTCCCGCCTGAGAGTTCCTGAAAGATGCGCAATCTACCTAGCAGACTACATTTCCAGAGGAGCCAAAATTACTTAAGTTGCTCAGCACATTGTGTTTTAAGGCCCTCCCTAATCCTCAATCATTCTAGAAAAAGCTAAGGAACTTTTGTTCCCAGCACCATGCCACCCTATTTCACTTACTAACCTTGACAGTAAAACATTATCAAAGCTTATAGCCAAGAGCTTAACAGTATTTACCAGATTTAATAAACCTTGACCAAACATTCTTAATCAAAAAGAGTGGGCCCTTCAGTAATGTGAAACTATCGAACCTTGTGCATTATACCCCATCATCCAAACAACGTGACATTGGTATCTCAAACACCAAAGAAGAGCCTTTGTCTTAAAAGAGCAAGGGTTTAAGTTTAACTCCCAGTACAGCGTTTCAGAGATTTGGTTTGCATAATCATTTTATTAAATGGATTTTTGTGAACTACCTGGGGAATCTCCGTACAAATTACCAGTAACTGCTCAAATCTCTCCCCTTAGCCTCAACTCTTGTTAAATGAATTTAAAAGTACAGGGCCAAATCGCGAAGCTACATTGATTTACACCAGGACAATTTGGCCCAGCAACTTTAGCAGAAAAATTAAAACTTCCATATATACTCATTGAAGGCATTTCCCTACTGTAATCAGTCATCAATGTCTGTCCAAGCTAAAATTCTCAGATTATTTCCTGCTGTGACCTTATGGCAGGCAATTGCAATTGGTTCCTCACAGATGTACGCCCACAATGCTTTCCTTCTGATACCACTTTGCTTAAAAGGAACAAGGGAGGAAGCAGCACTATGGGACTCATCTGCTGTTTAAGGAAAAATCATTTGCAAATGTCTGAGAACATTTACTTGAGTACAAACCCAAAGACAGGGAATGGGGTCAAGTTTGGGTAGTGACAAGCCACCATTTCTGGGAAACTTTCCTTCCCCTATGGGTCAGTACCCACAGGATGGGAGTGCTAAATAGATAGTTTTAAATATATTTTGTTAATACTTCAGAAATTCAGTTATCTGACATATTTAGGTGAATTAGAACAGGCAAAAATTAGTAACCTCAAGATACAAAAATCAGTAACCTCAAATCTGAATTATACTGGTCAGTTTGTTATATGTCTCACCACCTATTGGGGTTTCTATGGCAACCCTCATCCAGGGCACTCAAAGTATTTTTCACAACACTTAGTGAATTAAGCCTTCCAACCTCCTTGGCAGGTAAGAAATATCACCCCCATCGTATAAATGTGGGAAATGGAGGCAAAGAATGATTTGCTTAAGCTTATGAGGAGAGTGAGCAGCAGAGGCAGGTTTAGACTCATAGACTCAGACTCATAGGTCAGAAGGGACCAATATGATCATCTAGTCTGACCTCCTGCACAAGGCAGGCCACAGAACCCTACCCGTCCACTTTTATAACAACCCCTAACCCAGGACTGAGTTATTGAAATCCTCAAAATTGGTTTGAAGACCTCAAGCTGCAGAGAATCCACCAGCAAACGACCCATGCCCCACGCTGCAGGGGAAGGCGAAAAACCTCCAGGGCCCCTGCCAATCCGCCCTGGAGGAAAATTCCTTCCTGACCCCAAATATGGCGACCAGCTAAACCCTGAGCATGTGGGCAAGACTCACCAGCCAGCACCCAAGAAGGAATTCTCCGCGGTAACTCAGTTCCCATCCCATCCAACATCTCCCCGCAGACCATTGAGCAGACTTATCTGGTGATAATCCAAGATCGATTGCCCAAATTAAACTATCCTATCATAACATCCCCTCCATATACTTATCAAGCTTAGTCTTAAAGCCAGATAAGTCTTTTGCCCCCAATACTTCCCTTGGAAGGCTGTTCCAGAACTTCACTCCCCTAATGGTTAGAAACCTTCGTCTAATTTCAAGTCTAAACTTCCTAATATCCAGTTTGTACCCATTCGTCCTCGTGCCTACATTAGTACTAAACTTAAATAATTCCTCTCCCTCCCTAACCAAGAACTCATGATTCACAGTCTGTGCTCTAACCTTTCGAGCACTCTGTAAATATTCCAGAAAATATAACTCTGTCAAATAGTACTGCAAGTAGTGGAGTTGATGTTAAATGGTATAAATATTTTGTAAATCAAACTATATCTTCTGGTTTTAAATAAAGTGAGAGTGAGACAGATCATTCTAGCTTTGACCTTTATAGTCACAGCTGCTTGACTGAAAAACATTTATAGACTAAATTTTTAAAAAAGTGATGATTGTTTTGGGACCCATTTTAGCTTGTTGGTCCTCAACACTTGGGAAATCACTTGTTTCTAAGTTGTATAAAGTTGGGCACCCACAAATCAAGGCATTCAGAACCACTAAGCAATTTTGAAAGTTTAAACCACTTCTCCTATAATTAATGCAAAAGCTACATTAATACAATGATTAGTATGTAGAGCCACACACACAGAAAATCAAGAAGTGGAAGAGTTAAGGAGTCTAACAGATACATTAACTTAAACATTCCACACACCTTATAGTTTTGTGGTCATAACAAAAAAAAAAAAAAGGCGGCGGTTGATGGGATTTTACTCCAATTTTAGTCACATTCAGAGGACACTATTGGGGTGACCACCTTTCCAAAATGCAAAAGAGGGACACATGCAAGAGCCCCGCCTCCTGCCCCCTCCTTTCCCCAAGCCTCCACCTCCTGGCCAGGCCAGAGGCTGGAGCCAAGCCATGGTAAGAGCCCCCCAAGGGAGCCCAGGCCACTCTGAGGAGCTCCAGAGACTCTACCTGCTTTGGGTGGGACTGGGGTGCCCAACAGCAGCCTCCAGCCCATGTCCCCACCCCCAGGGTAGGTGGAGGGTCCAGGGCTCCCCACGGTGGCCTGGACTCCCTGGATGGCTCTTACTATTGCCGGCTTCAGCTTCTGACCCGGGCAAGGTACAGGTCCTCAGGGAGCTAAGATCCACCTCAGCGCCCTCCTCCACGAGGAAAAGCCTGGTGCCGCCCCTGAGCCTTGGGCAGAGACAGAGTGGCACCTCAGGGTATCCGGGACAAACGCTGTCCTAGAGTCATTCAGGCCAGGATCAGGACTTGAACTCTGCATTTCATAGAATCAAAGAATCATAGGACAGGAAAGGACCTTGAGAGGTCATCTAATCCAGTCCCCTGAACTCATGCCAGGACTAAGTATTATCTAGACTATGCCTGAGAGGTGTTTGTCCAACCTGCTCTTGAAAATCTCCAATGGTGGAGATTCCACAACCTCCCTAGGCAATTTATTCCAGTGCTTAACCAACCTGACCGTTAGGAAGTTTTTCCTAATGTCCAACCTAAACCTCCCTTGCTGCAATTTAAGCCCATTGCTTCTTGTCTCATCCTCAGAGGTTAAAAGGAGCAATTCTTCTCCCTCATCCTTGTAAAAGCCTTTTATGTACTTCAAAACTTGTAGTGTCTCCTCTCAGTCTTCTCTTTTCTAACTAAACAAACCCAATTTTTTCAATCTTCCTTCATAGGTCATGTTTTCTAGACATTTACTCATTTTTTGCTGCTCCTTTTTGGACTTTCTCCAATTTGTGCACATCTTTCCTGAAATGCGGCGCCCAGAACTGGACACAATACTCCAGCTGAGGCCTAATCAGCGCAGAGTAGAGTGAAAGAATTACTTCTTGTGGCTTGCTTACAACACTCATGCTAATACTTCCCAGAATGATGTTTGCTTTTTTGGCAACAATGTTACACTGTTGACTCATATGTAGTTTGTGGTCCACTATGACCCTCAGATCCATTTCCATAGTATCCTTCCTATGCAGTCATTTCCCATTTTTTATGTGTGCAACTGATTGTTCCTTCCTAAATGGTGTACTTTCCATTTGTCCTTATTGAACGTCATCCTATTAACTTTAGACCATTTCTCCAGTTTGTCCAGATCATTCTGAATTTGAATCCTGTCCTCCAAAGCACTTGCAACCCCTCCCAGTTTCGTAGCATCCGCAAACTTTATAAGTGTACTCTCTATGCCATTATCTAAATCATTGATGAAGATATTGAACAGAACTGGACCCAGAACTGATCCCTGTGGGACCCCTCTCATTATGCCCTTCCAGAATGACTGTGAACCACTGATAACTACTCTCTGGGAATGGTTTTCCAACCAGTTTTGCACCCATCTCATAGTATCTCCATCTAGGTGGCATTTCCCTAGTTTTTTTATGAGACGGTCATACGAGACAGTATCAAAAGCTTTACTGAAGTCAAGATGTACCAAGTCTACTCCCTATCCACAAGGCTTGTTACCCTGTCAAAGAAAGCTATCAGGTTGGTTTGACATGATTTGTTCTTGACAAATCTATGCTGTTACTTATCACCTTATCTTCTAGAAGATTGCACATTGATTGCTTAATTCTTTGCTCCATTATCTTTCCAGCTACAGAAGTTTCAGGACTACCCAAGCCCAATTCAGGACAGGTGGTCACCCTAGACACTATGCATGTAAAATTTCAGCCCCAATGGTAAATGTTTAGGAAAGTTATGAGCTAATGAAAAACAGAAACTGCTCTAGAACTTTTTATCTTAGTGTGTACTGCCAGTTACATTATAATATCTGAACCATGACCAGGAGCCCAAGTCAAATATCAAACACGGGAGTCTAGATCTCACTGAGATTAAAAATCAAGACAAATATGAAGAAAATGCAGTTAGTAAAGTGATAACTGTTTAAACTCAGCAATTTCTGACACTTGCATTTTAACTTTTGAATTTCAATGAATTTAAAGGCTACACATGTTAAGGAAGCCCCGATACAGGACACTACTCCACTGATGGAAACGGAACAGTTTTAAAAGCCAAGTTGATGATTTCTATTTCGAATCCAAATTCTGCGGTCTGAACTTCAGCAAGATGCCCTTTGAAGTCTATTGCAGCAACTAATTATTGCAGGACCAAGAACAAGGCCCATCAGAGGGAGCAGTGCTCAAAGTAAGTGGAGCCCCTAAACTCTGCAGAGGCCAGATATGCCAGACCAGAAGCCTTTACACATCAAACCTTAAATTTCCTGAGCAAGCAAGTGCAGAACCACCTCCTCGCATTAATACAACACTATGGTTGAAATGCCAAGTGTCCAGATTCAGTTAATCCCAAAAGTTAATCTTGCTCCCTCAGTGAAGTGTTTCCGATGGTCTCCTTGTTTAGTTTCTTACTGTGCAACATGGCTGAGTTAATATTGTTAAAACAACCTTAACCTGGGGAATCCCTTGACCTGAGTGATACTTAAACCTCACCACTGCATTCACACACCCTATTTTGCCTTTAAATTATGTAAAAGGCTGAATCATATTTCTCTCTCTCTCTCCCTACTACCCTCCAAGCAAGGTAGCAGAACGAATTGTTGCAATCCTATTGACACTATTTTATCACTCTTACATGAAAACCACTACAGGGGATGCAGGAAACAATTCTGTTCTCCACTGCAATCTGGATTTGGAAGCCTGGACACTTTGAGTAGCAGAAGGAAACACGCAATATAACAGAAATTTTAATAAACCCACTAACTCACTTTGCTGTCTCTCCCTGCTTTGGGAAAGCCACAATTTTCCAATATAATATGGGAATTATCCCTCAAGAGAAACCTGTACATCAAAATATTAATACTGCTTAGATTTTTAACCAAGAAACATGGAGGCGAGGCAGATAGAAAAGCCAGAGTAACTATGCCAAAGGAATAATTTGATACAGCTAATCCTACCTGAAGGCGAGAGAAGCAGATTACAACTTCATGGTAGCTCTTGTCAGGGTTCCCCCCATTTCTCTGAATGGTCAGAGAAATATTTTCTCATGCATAATTTGGACCAAGCAGTAGATTATCATCATAGGCAAGTGGAGATAAGTGAGACTGCGTGGTTGTGCCGAGAGGAAAATTCATATGTGATGATAAAGGCATCCATCACCATTTTTAAAAAAAATGATTCAAGTGAATTGTAGGAACTGAAAACTGGACAATTTCTTGCATAGCACATGAATGGCTGGGACGCGCTGAGTCCAGAGCCTTGGCCAACAGAGATACTGAGTAATCTGCTTCAACTGCCAGTTATTAACTGCCTCAAACTCCACCAATGGCTGACTTAGAAAGTAGCAGCAAAAGATTCACTAGTTGGCACGGTTAACAAAAGGGACAATCACCCACCCAGTCCCATGTACTAAAGTAGAAAACTCAAAGCAAGAGTACTGTCTCTGTTCCTTGGCAGACACGTAAAAACACTAACAAGAAATGTCTCCTTCCATCTTCAGAGTGTCAGAAGGCTCTGTCCATTTCTCTTGAATGATGACCTAGCAACTGTGATCGAGGCATTTCTCAGCTCAAGGGTGGGCTATTGTAACGGTCTGTACCTGGAGCTACTCAAAGCTCAGCTTGTGTAACACTCAAAAGCTCACTTGGGGAGCAGAACTGACAGTGAAAGCACATCACCAGTGATTTGCACTTTCCACTCACTTCCCCCAGATGCACTCACTCTCATTCTGTGACCCCTGGAGAGAACTGAGCTCAGCGGGGACAGTGAAGTGCCCAGAGTGAACTTCCCAGGAGACAGAGGCCACAGGAGATCAGAATGTGGCCTGACTCAACTTCTTTCAGTGCTCTCTGTAAAACCCACCTTTCTATAGCAGCGTTCTTTCAGCAACAGGTGCTAAAGAATGACAGACCAAGCAGGGAAGAGGGGAATCCCTCAGTATAAAGGGACCAACCCTAGGATACCAAAAAGCCCTCTGGAATAAATTTAATGTTACTTTTAATATTGTAGTGAGCAGACCAGTACTACACCCAGTGCCTTCAGAGGGCAAACACGGACTGTGTTTGTTTAGACAACTGGGACACTGGTGGACCAACCTCCCTTTAGCCAGCCCACCCACAGAAGCTTCTAACCCCCACCATCCTGGAATAACGCTCAAATGCATGTATCTCAACACCCCCTCCTCCCAAATGACTGCAAGAGTTGGTTCACTTCTAGTTCTTGCTAAGCAAACAGCAGGGGGTTTCTCTCAAGCCCTTTCTGAAACCCTCAAGGTTCACACAGCCTAATTTATAACAATAGTGATTTTTTTTGTGACAAGTCACTGAGCTTGTAATTTGCAGGAAAGAGACTTCCTACCTCACAAAGCCATAAGGAAGTCGCAGGAGTCAGAAATGGAAGAAGAAGAATTTTGACCTTCCAATCTGGGTTCTGCACTAACATGCATCACCCTCAGCCTCCTGCACTAGACTGATAGCTGACAGAACCAGCCATTAGAGGGAGAAGGTCTATGAGGTGATAGCTTTTATTCAACCAACTTCAGTTGGTGAAAGAGACCAGCTTTCAAGAACCAGTCACAAGTCAGGTCCCTTTTGTCTGTATTCTTGTCCCTTTCACATCTCCTGTGGAGTACTGCCAACGACAAAGCATCCCATGTAGCACTTCATAACAAATCACTACGCATCCTTTATAATAAAGGGCACAAGGAACTGAGTCAAAGCTGAACAGAACTGTTACTTATTTTAACAAACCAAACTGATCTGCAGTTGTTATAACATGGAGTCCCTCAAAGTGGGAAACAAATTAACAGGTAAAAATACTTATTTCTATACTGTTGGAAATCAGTTCACAATGGATGGGATCTGCCTAGGAACCCCCTGGAGAGGGAACATAAACTGCTACCTCAAGGAGAAAGGAAAGGATCAGGAAAAAATAAGGAATACACAGTAAGAACTCTCAGGGTGACATTTTCAGAAGTGCCTGAATGACTTTGGAGCATAAGGCCTGTTCACTCTCCATGAGACTTTGGCAGCTTTGAAAAACCTCATCTTCAATCTGAAGACAAGGAAGTGTGCAGGTTCTACTGAGGAGAGAAGACATGTAGGGCAAACTAGCTGCTGCTCTGCAGAGTTCTTGCTGACCTCCCTTTTCTCTTCACAGGGGAAAGCTACTGGGCAGTGAGTTTGGGCAAGAAGACTGGAGGGGTCACTGCAAGAGATTGCCCTTGCTACCTGCCTGTGATCCTCCTTGAAAAACCAGAATCCTGCTGGTCTGCGGGCAAGTCTATCGAATGTGACCTGTGATGCGAGACTCTTCGCAGTTATATGCGTGCTGTCTTTTCCTTCTCTTGGCTCTAAACAGGCAAGGATTTAGGTAGATCTTCTGAGTCACCCACCACTAAGAACAGTCTTCCATTCCAGTGTCCAGGCACTTTGACCACAGAAAGACCCCTGAGTATTCTTGGTTTTAATTTTTAATAAGGAACTGACACCTCTTGGCTAAAATCTATTGTTTTCTGCCTTGCATTTCTCCATGCACACTTGGCAAAAAGGTCCGGCAACAATCAAAAAGGCAGAGCCATGGTTTGGGCATTTTCTTTCTTGTGCCTTCATTCAAGCACATTTCTGTCATTAACAAGTGACAATCCCCAAGCTGCTGCAACCTGCCTTCAAGATAGGTAGAGAGAAAATGAACAGGAAGCCAGACAAAAGGAGCCCAAAATATCTGGCTCTGCTGCCTATCAGCTGAAGGGCAGGAAGCATCCACCCATTACAAACTGGTGACCAAGGTTGAAGACAGTTCTGTTCTATCGAGTCCATCCCCATGCCACTGCAAGACACAGTCCCCCGATAGGAGGAGACGTTTGGACTGAAGGATGTGGGAGATGCCTGCTGTATTTTATGACTATTATATGTTCGGTGAGTTATATCAGTATAATGGGTTAATTCCCACAGAAGGTAACTGCATATACATAGGAAAGTGGACATAGCTTCAAATAGCCCCATTAAGTGATGCTTAAAGGACAGTACATGTTTTGAAATTTTACATCTGACCATGCTGAGACCAGCAGTCTGGCTCAGAGTGGGAGGGGGGGAGGAAGGAATCTAGAACACAAAGGACTTTGGGGATGATAAAAACAGCCCCCAAAGCACAACTGGGAAGCAGATTGAACCCCTGAGGTGGGAGTGTCTGGGATAAACTAGTCCTGCTTACACTTCTAGGAAAGAGTAAGGTTCGTAGACATATGGTGTTCAGAATCCTTTTTCTCTTGTTATGCTTTGTTCCTAACGCTGAGATTAAACAAAACTTTGTTCTGTAGAAGCTGTTTTGGATCATAAGGTGCAGCTAGTCCTGAACCATGACATGTGTTATCAGCTATCTACATTAGATTTTAGCTAAAAATGATACTGAGGACTTGTCCACAGAGGGTTAATTCAGATGAAGGTAGGATGCAAATTTAAAGCAGAACAGGTATTCTTGATTCATTTTCTATTAATCTGGAATAAGAGTGTTCTATTCTGAATTAGTTTAAATTGTAAAGTGGATTAAGGCTCGCTTATTCCATATTTTTATTTATATGTTATTCATATGATGAATCTGTCTCCCCACATAAATAGAAAATAAAAAGCTAATGAAACTGTATTGTAAAGCATATTTGAGCTAGCAGTTTACTAAGTGTCAACACAATGAATTTTTAAAGTGTTAACATACTAAACTACCAAAATCAAGAAATTATGATGAAAAGCAAACTCACCTTTAAGTACACCAACCTTACTGGGCTTTAAAGAGCGGTCATCAATTTGAAATCCCATCAAGATTTTTAAAAAGGAGTTTTATACTTGCTTCTGAGACCCCAGGCCAATTTTTCTTGTTTTACAATTATATTTTCCTGTTTTTAAAAGGTGTTTTCCCTCTTGACTAATGAAAGACTCACAAAAAACCAAACAACAACAGGAGAAAGTGACAAACTGATTATACAGTGAAGCTGCCTAGGCACTAAGACCTGTCAAATGCACAAAGTAAACAAACAAATAATAGAGAAAAAGGGTTTTCCCTAATCCTTTTTGGTTATAGCAACACACCCACGCATTGTGGCTTAGGGACAGATGATACTTGATATACTACTAGGTAATGTGATTTTTGAGTTTATGGAGCCCCTTTAAAGCAACTTCTGCTCAAATAGTGGGGAAATTATCATTAGACAGGTTAATTGATCATTAATTTTCAAGCGTCGAACAACTTTGCTGGGTGCTAGACTTCAAACTTGGAAGTTTTCTCTGTGGTTGCTAGTAAATTCTCTTTGGCCACAAAGGAGACCGCAGCAGTAACACTCTCCCCCTAACATAACATCTGGCAACACAATTATATTGATCAGCTGATTTCAGTTATCTTTGTGGAAGAAAGCTTTAGGTATCAATAAATAATTTCTTACCACCCCATCATGCTTTATTGTGCACTAAGATAGCAATCAAATTGAGGGAGGGAGCCTTTCGGTTGAGAGTGGTGCAGGGATATAAATCCACCACCTAGCTTCTTTTTAATAAACATGCAGTGATTGGATAATTAAGTCTCTTGCTACATTTGCCCGTTGCTGCTACTGCTCAGATCTCCCCACCTTAAACAGATGTAAAAAACAATCTACGTGAGCAAACTACTGAATTGTTGCACTGTTGGATACGCTGTGCCTTTATGACTGCAAAATTCTCTTTAAGAAGAGGCAGAAGGCTGAGCTTTGCTCAAGTGCAATATTTCAGTTCTAGCCCATTGTGGAAGAAGACACTGCATGGAACAACACTCCCAGTGTTTGAGAAAGTGCAATAATACAGACTGAAACTGTACATATATTTGCCAAAACAAACCAACAGAAAACAAATAAAACAACTCCTCCTCCCCCCGCAACATTAACTGAGGCCTTTAGAGAAAACTCATTCCTGAGCACAAACTCAAGACAGACAGACCCTAGAATGGACGCTCCACTTTCTAGTGTGTCTCACTCAGATGAAATTCACCAGAACAACCACAAGTGATAACACATAGGTGTGGTAGCTATATAGACAAGTTATTTGCATGCATCTTTAATTAACCACAGCAAATCATGTATTTTAGTGCACTTGCTCTGAAAGTATCATCTCGTTCTGTAGCTTCATACATAGCATATTAAACATGCAGATTATTTTTGTTAACGAATCGTACTCAGGGCTGCATGTGTGGTGCAGCTAAACAGCACAGTCAAAAATACTACACTGTTATCATAGAATCATAGAATGTCAGGGTTGGAAGAGACCTCAGGAGGTCACCTAGTTCAACCTCTGCTCAAAACAGGACCAACCCCAACTACATCAGTTATAGTCAGAGAAGAATGTAATTAGTATCCCACTTTGCATATGTGATTGCGGCCACATTATTACAAAGACTTAATAGATAAACAAGAATTAGGATATGACTATTTGCTCTCATCTCCATTGTCGTACTCTAATGAAAGGGCACTTGTCAATTCAGTTTCCAAATATCTAAACACATGATACCGAATTTGAAGGCAATCTGAAAAGAAGGCCACAGAATTCTATGCTGACAATAGCATTGTATTCACACAAGAAGAGCAAACTATTAATATCTGGGATATAAAGGATGCTCATGTGTAATGATGATAACATTATGATCCAGCTATATTATGCTGAGCAATTCCTCCCTTTTGTTTATATGTTGTTTGCTTCTATTGGGGAAGCAGCAGCGGGATGGCGGGGAGGGGGTTGGGGTTTTGTGGGAGTGGGCGGGGGAGGGAGCTAACTTTTCTTCCATAAAGTCAAACTCTGGTATAACAACAAACTCAAGTTGCCCAAAAGGACCGGCCTTCCTGCTCTGTATTCTTTTTGGTTTAGTGGTACTAAGAAAATTAGCCTCTCTGTGTCAAATGCGAGTGCAACCAACAGTGACACTTGTGCATGGAGAAGCTCTTTCAATTGCCAGAGAGCACAAGGAAGGAGGCACAGGTCTGGCCCTGGTGTGGTAGACCCTTAACTGGTTCCAAAACAAGTTACAATACTGCAGCCAGAAACACAAAACTATAAAATAGAAGAGAATCAGAAAGCTGTTCGAATGCTGTTGCATCAAGAATGGCACTGCATGGATACCAATATTTCACAAGTGCACTAGAACAATATGATTTCTTGAAGTCCATCCTCACTGACCTGGGAATATTTGAAGTACTAGTTCCCCCTTGATTTTCTTATCTTAAAAGATAAGATGAGTGGAGACAAAAACATACTATATTATACAGTTTTGGCTAATTGTAAACACTGGTGATGCATCAAGTAGTCAAAAAACAAGCAGGCATCTGCTAGTTTCTTTTGACAATGTGACTATAACACTTCAGAGCTGTTATAAAGTATACCTCATCTTGAAATGCATAGATAAGGACAGTCTAAAAAAAGGTCAATGGAAGGAGAGCTTTAAAAGCTTGCGAATCTCTCTCACGCACACATGCACGTACATGCACTTTTTGTTTTCTCTGTCCCAAAAGCTAAGTCCTAAACGTCATCCCACAGAGGCACCTTTTTTATCCCCATTAAGGCCCATAATTAACACACATGCTTTCTTAGGGGTCTCTACAGCCGCCACCTCATCATTACAATGGACTGCCAGGTCTACTAGAGTTTAGATTTAGACCAGCTTTCTGTTTAAAGCACCACTCTGCTAACTGCTCTAAAATCTGCACAGTTAATCAGATTACCCTGAAATTCAATGTGCCTCATGCAGGTGGAGAGTATGATCAGTGACCCAACTTTGGGGTCATTTGACCAAGGGTTCCCCAAGATACAGCACCCCTACCCCCGAAAAAATGTAGTAATTTTGAAGTTTAACCCTTCCGTGTGAGCTGGAATCAGGGGAACTCTGTCTGCATCCAAGCCCCTCTCCCTGCTCCTCTTCCCCACCCCCACATGTGAGCTGATATCTTGCCGGAATGGTGATGAAGGTAATATAAATTTAAACATCGGAAATCCAGGAAATGACTAGCTAAAGATACACATCACCCTGGCCAGAGTTTGCACATGCACAGGTGTTAATCCTAAGGCCTGCTGGGGACACATGGCTGAAACAGGGCTGGGAGACCCATCCGGGACATGTAGTGGAGTTGGGAGCTCAGCACAGTGCATAGCTCAGGCTACATTACCCAGAAGTGGACAACCCTCTAGTAAGCTGGTGCTTGTCACGTATGTATGCAGTAGCAGATGAGAGCAAGGAGCAACTTCTCCTGCATTAAAGGCTTCAACAGGGCTAACTAATGACTTAAAGGGATGGAAAGGGGAGGGTGCACTGGAAATGCTGGCATGAGAGGGTGAGAGGGCCCTACATGTTGCAGGGCACAGCGGGGGAGGGAGGTAGAGAAACAGACAGACTCACCAGTCTTATCACACCTGTAAAGTTATTGTAACCACCAGGGAGTGAAACTGTCTAGATTCTGGGCCATAGACCATGTCTGAGTTCTCTCACCAGCCGTGTTAGCAACTACACACTCCAAACATTTCAAAAAACATGACCTTAATCCTCACTTCCCAGTAGCTATCAGCAGTTCTGCCAGGGGGACAGAGTTAAGGTTGCGTGTTTGCTGGTTTTCAGAAGTTTGAGTTTTGCTGAACCTGACATCCTCGAAAGGCACAAGATACAGCCAGACAATCTTAACTCTGTGCTGATGATTTATTTTTTTGTCAGTGAATAGTATCTAAGAACGATGACTCATACATTGCAATGAAACAAACTCTCAGCTGCTGTCCATCACTGGTACCTAGTCACTCTATCATATGAACTGACAATATAGTATAACCCACCTATCACAACAAAAGGATACACCATTGCTGTAAGCACCCCTTTCTCTCCCACCCCCAGCAGATCTTTCCTCAGGCTGTAGAATCTTCACACACCAATTAGGACAGCAGCATGAGAAACAGCACTGAGAATGTCATCTCAGTTTCCCTTTTCATGCTCATGTATCTCACTCTATTTCCTCTCTCTGGTTAATCAGACTTTCCTACGGTTGAAGCCATTACAAAGCTACTTATGAGTCCATCAGATGATAATAAGGAGTACACCACAGTTTGTCAACTTATGCTTTGTTCCCTTACAGATTAACATTTTAACCCAGGTGAAACTGTAGAATCTATTACTTTGCCACACAAGCAAAATGCTTCAATAACTGCCCAGGACAGAATACAGAGTGGTGTTTTTCCGAGAGCAGAGTTAAATAGATTTAACTACTGAATCATTACATTTACTCCTAAAGCAGATGGATTCAACTACTTGACCACAAACATGAGGCATCCCCCTTAAAAATGCTTAACATTAATGTCGAAAAGAATCAGTCTTGTGGAAGTTTATCTTGTAAATATTTAATAATTAAAAACTACCATCATGACCTAATCCAGTTTATCAAAATAACTTACAGGAACAGATTAACAAACATATGAGTTAAACAGAACATTTGACAGAGCGAAACTGAGACAGAAATCATGATCACACAAGCAAACAGTAAGTGACATTTCATAGCATGCGTATGTAAAGTTCTCCCAGGTACACATTTGTAATTCAATATGTAACATTGATGCAACTTAATGGGGTCGTGAATGCTCAGCACCTTTCCAAATCTAACCAGATATTGTGCCAAGAAACCACCAAAGCATATGCATCTGCAGCATCTTTCAATCACTTTCTGGTCCCCACTAACCTTCCCCAGTGCAGGGGAAGCCTTTTGAAAGCCTTTTCCCCACATGCCTTCCCACAACAGACTCTCTATATGTGGCAGAACCATGTTTGAAATTTTGGTCTAAGTCAATACATACAGCATCAGTGGGCAAGATCACTCCAGGAGCCCAGCATCTGGAACCCTGATTTTCTGGCGTCAGTAGAACAGCTAATGAAAGATCCAACTTGCTTCCAAAAGTCTTCAAGAATCCCAGTAGTTAACAAAACAGCACCACCTGGCACAGAGAGCTTCTCAGTTGGCATGTGCTTTATGAAGGGCCAGGAGAACAGTTATCCCCATTTTACAGAATGAATGACTGAGGCACAGAACACGGATGTACCAAAAGTCACATAGCAGAACTGGAAAGATAACCCAGGGCTGATTCCCTATCTGGTGCCCTATCTTCTAGTTCATCTTGCCTCTCTTTAGTCCAGTTATTCATAGGACAAGAAAAACCTGTTATTGTACATGGTACCCTGGAAAATAAAATATTCTGATACAAACCACAGCAGACTGAAAAACCCTCACAGCACTGTCCCCTGTGTAGTCCCAATAGACTTGGTTCAAGATGATCTGCAAAACTAATTCCTGGCCTTTTTGACATCCATCCATTTGAAATCAGAGCTGGTTTTAATAATGAAAGGAGACTCAGAATGACCTATTTTACATTTCATCTCACACAGTCTGTACACCAGATGAATCTTGAATATTCACTAGTTCCCACTGTGGAGGCTTGTGACGTCTAACCCTAACAGCCAGCCTCTAAAGAACTGCAGGAAGAGAGCAGCAGTTTACAGTTTCCCAGTGAAATGGTCTAGCAATATTGTTTTCCTTCAATTTCAGTAAAATAGCATGTCAGGTTAATCCCTGGTGAATGGTCTGAAGGCAGGTGAGAATTTCACCCGTTGGTGGGGTTTTCCATACATTGTATTGGCAGTAACACTGAACCCAATGTTTAATGTCATGTTAATTAAAGACGCGGGCCAGCCAAAAACTAGTCAAGAAGAAAACCCTCCTTAGAAATGGTGGCCCCTATGCCATTAATTGTTGCATGCCTGAAGCCAGCTCTCTCTCTCTCTCAGTACACAGGACAGTGAACTATAAAAGATAAATGTTTCTCTTTATGCAATGGGAGCAACGAGTAATAAAATCATATCAATTATTCACAGTGCTTCCCAGCAGCTTCGAATTTCAAGACCAAAAAAATCTGATAAATGGGTTGTTAGATGAGCTTCAGCTGAGGAGTAAGTATCCTGTGGTGAAATGCAAGTAACCCTGAAGGACTAGAGATTGGTATGCTGGTACCAAGTTCTCCCTCACCCCCAACATTCTTACTAATATAGCCCCCTTGCCAAAGCACGGGTTTCAGTTCTGACAGTAACGCTCGACACCACTGAGTAGCTAATACTCTTGAGTTTTCCTTCTAAGAAGCATTGGGAATGCTGGAGAAACCACGATTGGCTCCTGGCCTCTCTAGTTTAAAGTGTACTTACCACACCGGTGGTTGAGTACTTGAGCAAGGGCAGATTCCACAAGTACTGTGGCTTCTCTCTATTTCACTGCATTTTAAAGGTTTTAATCCTGTGTTTCTCTTATCTCTAATTAAATGACGTTTTAAAGATGCAAAAAACAAATCTTGCTTATTTGTTTAGTATCCGATTAAACTGAAAACCCCTTTATCATTCCTATCTTATTTTCTAGCCTATGAAAATGATAGTGAACGAAATATGGCAAGTAGAAGCAGAGACAAATGCATTTCAAAGTGTTTAATGAGACCCCTGAGATAGTAAATATCTTCTGACCAATGAAGTAAACCTTTCACAGGAATGTGGCTTAACGTTTTATTCTGAAGGATAAATCTAATCCTTGACATGCACAAAAATGAAATGCAAACATTAAATGACTTTCTTTCATGCTGTTTCTTCTGTTAGGTTGCCCACCAACCATGTGCTCCAGGGACAGTTGGCACAGATCCAGAAAAGTAATGCCCACTTAGCTCTGTGAATGGATGGTAAACAGTCCTTTATTGCACTGTGCCACACAACACAGTGGCCTGAAAGAGTAACAAAAAGGAAAAAAAAGCTCAAGGCACTAAAACAACTGACTGTGTAATAAGTCATTACTCACACATATCCAAGTAAAATGTTTGTTGCATTTCAATCATTCATTGTTGTATATATTTCTGAAGTTCCCGTCACTTAAACAGCATTATCTAAATTAAAGAACGTTAACAGCCCTTCCCAAGAAGGAGTCAGCTCTCCTCCAGTCCTTCAAGCTCTGAAACTTCTGACTTGCAACCCCTCCCAAATTGGTAGCGTCCACAAACTTTATAAGTGTACTCTATATGCCATTATCTAAGTCACTGCTGAAGATATTGAACAGAACTGGACCCAGAACTGATCCCTGGGGGACCCCAATTGATATGCCCTTCCAGGTTGACTGTGAACCACTGATAAATGCCCTCTAGGAACAGTTTTCCAAGAAGTTATGCACCCCACCTTATAGTGGCTTCATCTAGGTTATATTTCCCTCATGTAGGAGAAGGTCATGAGAGCCAGGATCAAAAGCCTTACTAAAGTTAAGATTAGGAGTACTTGTGGCACCTTAGAGACTAACAAATTTATTTGAGCATAAGCTTTCGTGGGCTACAGCCCAGTTCATTGGATACATGCAGTGGAAAATACAGTAGGAAGATGTGTGCATAACGAGAGTTATCAGTTAAGGTGAGCTATTACGAGCAGGAGAGAAAAAAAAAATTTGTAATGGTAATCAGAATTGTCCATTTGCAGCAGATGACAAGAATTTGTGAGGAATGGGAGGGGAGGGAAATAAACATGGGGAAATAGTGGATGGGTCATTACACAAAGTAAAACTATTTCCCCATGTTTATCTCACCCTTCCCCCTCCTCACAACTTCTTGTCAACTGCTGCAAATGGACCATTTTGATTACCAATACAAGAAGTTTCTCTCTCTCCTGCTGGTAATAGCTCAACTTAACTGATCACTCTTGTTAGAGAGAGAGAGAGAGTGTGTGTGTGTGTGTGTGTGTGTGTGTGTGTGTGTGTGTGTGTGTGTGTGTGTGTGTAAATATCTTCCTACTGAATTTTCCACTGCATGCATCCAATGAAGTGGGCTGTAGCCCATGAAAGCTTATACTCAAATAAATTTGTTAGTCTCTAAGGTCCAACAAGTACTCCTGTTCTTTTTGCGGATGCAGACTAACATGGCTGCTACTCTGAACCCTAAAGTTAAGATATACCACATCTCCTGCTTCCACCCTATCCACCAGGCTTTTTACCCTGTCAAAGAAAGATATTAAGTTGGCTTGACATGATTTGTTCTTGACAAATCCATGCTGACTGTTACTTGTCACCTTATCTTCTAGGTGTTTGCAAATGGATTGCTTAATTATTTGCTCCATTATCTTTCCAAATACTGAAGTTATACTGACTAGTCTGTAATTTCCTGGCTGTCCTTATTTCCCTTTTTATAGATGGGCACTATATTTACCCCTTTCCAGTCCTCTGCAATCTCTCCCATTTTCCAGGACTTTTAGAAGATAATCGCTAATGGCACAGATATCTCTTCAGTCTCCTCCTTGAGTATTCTAGGATGTATTTCATCAGGGCCTGGTGACTTGAAGACATCTAACTTGTCTAAATAATTTTTAACTTGTTCTTTCCCTATTTTAACCTCTGACTCTACCTCATTTTCACTGGCATTCACTATGTTAGATGTCCATTCACTACTAACCTTTTTGGTAAATTGTAATACTAAACTATATCTACCAAAAAAGTCCGAAAGAATGAAGAACTGCCAACAGTGTTTGACTTTATTAAAAAAACAAAAACAAATTAAAAAAAAACAAAAGGCACATGCACACAGTGTATTGAGAATCTTTAGTTTATAGAATTCTGAGAAGTTATGAAAACAACTCCAAGTCATTTTAAAGATTTCAAAATACATAGTTGCTCTGTATTCCGTTCAGGCAGCTGTCACAGTGCGGTAAGATTATTTATGACAGCACAAAGAGATGCAAGACCCATAGGACTTTTCGGCCTTAAGAAGGCAAAAAACAAATCCATTTGGAATTAGTTGATTTTTCTGGCCCCGAAAGACCTTCTTATTAGAACAGACTTACACAAAAAATGTCATCCACAACCATTCACCTGTGCTCCCCATGACTTACAGACAGCGACAAAAAATAATGCACTTGCCAAAAATCATAAATACTTTAGGAAAGAAAGGCATAGCATTTCTTTACTGTATTTTTTATTAAATTCGGGGAGAGGGACGGGAGGAAGGATATCAAATATTATGAACCTTTAAACAAAGCCAAAGAGACTTATGGACAAAGTTCCAAGCCATTAATACAAGGAATCAGACCTTTCCAATATGACAGCTATTTCCAGAAATGGATGCAACAAGATCTTTGACATCAACGAGTTAGTACCGTGAACTGCACTGCTCTTCTGAAAGAAACGTTCTTTGATACATTTCAGACTGCAAACGTCTATGTTTAGAAGCTAATTTACACTGGAATCTGGAATTTAATCATCTCTCCTCATGCATTCTGAGAATATCTGAAGTAAAGTCTTTGTCCTAAATTAACTTTGAAATTTTCCTATGCAAAGGAATATAATAATATCTAGTCAGATATGCTGATCTTACCTTGAAGGAAATTAATTGCTTGATTCTTCCTGTTAACTTTATCCCGATACTGATAACGTTTCCCTAGGCAGTACTGGATTGAGTGATGTCTAAACAGCTCTGACAAGCTTGGATGTAGATTAAAAACTCTGAGAATCACCAGTAGGTAAAAAAACAACATTTATTTTCATCTTATGAACTTCCAAGTATTTGTCAAGAGGTTACTTTTTTTTCTTTTAAGATCTGATTTCACTGGGCTTTGGATCTACCTTTTATATAGTAAAGATGTAAGGTTGGATTTTTCAGAATGCCTAAATGATTTAGGAGCACATATGCTAAGTCATCTAGGTGCTTTTGAAAACACATCCTGCGTAATTATTTAATAGTTTCCAAAACTGATTCCAAAACTCATTTGAAAGGGAAGAGTCAGGAAAGGCTGGATACTTGGGAGAAATAAAGGGAAGGGACATGCTTCTTAATCATTTCTCCTTTAAGAAGGTAATTCTGCAATCAGTTACTAGGAAAAGAAAAAGTCAATCATGGAGAGAGTTCCTTAAGAGAAAACCATCTATTATCAATCAACCCCCATGACAGCAAATCTACTTTCTGATAACAGCTTTCTACAAAAGGACAAATAAAAATTAAGTACTAGTATGATGCAGTGCGTTTATTCTTGCTGAACATTTATTTGAAAAGAAAGGAAGGTTACTTACCTTTATAGTAACTGGAGTTCTTAGAAATGCATGGTCCCTATGACTATTCACTATGGATCAACTGAAGGATGATGGCGAACCAAAACTTTCTCAGCCACCAAGGTACCACTAGAATTACTGTCAATGTCTTGTTTCATCTTGTTGAAGACTCAAGGTAAGAAGGGGATGAGGGGAAAGCACACATTAGTGGCTCTGACCACTGCCCCAGTAATAGATCCACTCTGGAATTATGCCCTCGAGCTGCACAGGAGCAGTAGGCTGAACACTTCTTCTTTATCTACGGTGCAAAGAGTTCCCATGACAGGAAGACCCTCTGCACCACCAAGTTGTGGAGTTCTCACTCATGGGCTCTATGGAATGGTCTGCTGAAGCTGTCCACCACGGCGTATATTATCTCTGGAAGGTGCACTGCCAAAAGGGTGCACTGGAGTCTTATGCATCAATTCTAATTTGATTGCCTTCATGCAAAGAGGGGTGGACCTCGCTCCCCACTGCTTTTTACATAAAATACAGTAGTCATGCTGTCTGATGTGACCTGAACACGTACGCTGCATATGACAGGTAGAAACTTCTTGCAAGCTTCCTGTACTGCTCAAAGTTCAAGGAGGTTGAAATGTACTCTGGATTCTTGATGGGTCCAACAGTCCTGAGTCACATGGTTCTCTAGGTATGCTTCTCAGTCCAGTAGGAAGGAGACTGTAATTAGCTTCTTTGTGGGTTGAAGGGAAATGAAGGATATCCCTACACACCCAGCTTCCCTGTTTCTACAGGTAGAGCCTTTGCTACCATTCAGTGGTATGAGGGCTGGTAGTCAGGACTGGAGAATAATACACTGCTGGTGTAGGTAACTGAACACTACGGCTGGTGGACAGAGCAGTGCGTAGTGCAACAAGAGGTATGCACCTCTCTGGTCATCGGTTCCAAGAGTATCAGCAACTCCAGGTTAGCATAAACCGCTAGGTCCTCAAGGATGATATAAGGTCTAGAGAATGGTGAGAGAGAAGGACTTCTGCCCATAGGAGAGAAGATGGTGCAGGCTTGGGTTGGGTAAGAGTTGGTACCATCAAGTTCTTCTTCTTGTGGCACAGTGCCACCAGAGCAGTCAGTGATCGCTCCTTCCTCTCCCTCACAGGTGCTGATGTCAGGCCTGCCCCTTGTGGAGGCAGTCGCTTTCACATGTGCTAGACATGCCCTTGGCTCTTGATAACAACACTGCAGACCCCAGGTCCCACTACATTCCACATTTCGGATACTGAGAACTATTTTGAATTACTTTGGGCTACAGGCACAGTTTCAGGGGAGAGCTGGCAAGACCCCTCAGAAAGCCTACATGGTGCTCCCAAGAGTCTCCAACGAGGGGGAGCAGAAGGAGGGCCCCTCTGGAAACCTTTGGCCACAAGGGAGAAGCTACCAAATAGCAACTCTGCTATGCTACCTGATAAGTTACTGTACCACATGTTGACGCAGAACTTTTTCTAAATACTATTAGAGGCTATCAGTATTTCTGATTAAAAAGTAAGGCAAAAAAACTTAGGCTAAATACAAAGAACTCCTGTTTTATTTACAAGGTAGTCATATGAAAATTTAAAAAAAAAGTGATATATCACTTTTTAATTTTTTATATATAAAATCTGCTCTTGGGTGCTTAAAAGATACCTCACAAGTCTGGTTTATGATTCATCCTCTCTCTATATTATCCCCTTATATCTATAGCCAGCTCTCTATGGAGTGAAACTTTTGTACTTTCCACTCTTCACAGATGCCAAAAACTAATGAGCAAATCTAAGTTTGAATATTTAATTCCAGTATTTCTCATTCCTGTCAGTGCAAAGTCTGCCAGTAAATAAAGGGAACTAGATGTATCAAGTTCTTGTCTGCTCAATGAAATATCAATAACACCTAAATATAAAGAGAAAATGCCTGATTTTTTTTTACTACGTATGCCAGAAATTAAGAATTATCCAGCTACACCAATATACTACTCCTTTCTCAAATGAAACTGTGATAGAGGGAAAAAACCTTACCTGCTGACCTGTTCCAATCACTTATCTTTTGGCATTTGTATTTATAGCATCCTGTATTCCATAGTATTCAGGATTATGGATATAATTTGAAAATGGTACACTGGGAATTTTCATGCACAACTAAGATTACAGAATGCTTTATATATTGCTTTTCCATTTGCTAACCAACATTATAGCAATTTCTTATTACTACCTATCAAGTTTCCCAAATATTGACAGTAATGTTGAAAATTCCTCCCCCCTGACCTTTAGAACAAAAACTTTGGGGTTTTCATTTAATCGGGAATGAAAGGAACCATTATAGCTTTGGACATGTTCACATACCTGAATCATTTACAGAGAGCATGCTAGTTAACTGTCTTCAGTTCCAGGAGAAAAAGGGTACTAACTGCTCTGAGACAGAGAGAGAAAACCCTGCATTTGAGAAGACCAATGTGATATATATTGTCCTGGCTTAGCTTAAGAAAGGCTGAGATCCGAGAGAGGGAAATAGAGTTTCAAAGCTTGGTACAAATGACTTAATTTAAGTTGAGGATCAGAATATTCTACTAAAACTTGTTCTCTAGTCACAACACTGTGATGCATCAGAGGAACACAAAGTTCAAGAGGAAATTGTCATTCATCCACTTAAGAGCCAGAGCATCAACACTTTAATTAAAACGACAAATAAGTGAAACTGAAGACAGGATAACCTTTAGCAGCAGTGTGTGGGAGGACCCCACAGTATCTGGTTGAAATTTACAGTGGAGGGATTTAAGGTCACCCTGTTTCTTTCCTGAGAACAGCAGAAGCATGGATTTAATTAGCTTTAAATAACTCAGAAACATTGGAATCTATTCCCATTTATGTCAGTGGCAAATTGATCCCTGCGACTTTGTTGTTGTTAATAATAATAGTAAATAATAATACTTAACACTTACATAGCTCTTTTCATCCATTAACTAATTAACGTCTAATTTAGTTTGAGAACAAATATATTGCTGTCTGGGAGGGGCTGCTGAATCAGATGTCTAATGCAAAGCAAACATTTGCAGATTTAGCTAGATATTAAAATGTTTTGAAGGTATTTCCTAGGAGACTGTACTAAAACCAAAGAGAGAAGTTTGAAGGAACACTAACTATAAAAAGGAAAGGAGTCCAAGTCATAGGAAATGTTAATATCAGTTTTCAAAACAAATACTATGGGTAACAGCTGCCAGAAATTCAAACATATGTAAATTATTGTGACACGGGATTCTTTTTAATGTGTATTCTTACAACTCACAGAAAGTGAAAAATTAATCAGAAATAATATTTCCAAAATGGGTTTGTCTCCAGCAATCTCTCCTGTATGTTAAAACTGTGCTACATAGGTATAACAACAAAAATGATTAATGACCCTTGACATTAGAATTTAAAATGCCCTTCATGCAAATACACTGGTTCCTTGATTCTTTTCTAATACAATAGCAAGCAGGAATTAGAATTGCAAAAAAGCAAAAAGGAGCTACATGGGAACTACACAATGAAGTAGTTTCACTGTGATACTGAGAGAGGAATATGAAATGAATACAAGATAACACTGATATGAGAGTCTAGCCAGCCTTTTCCCCTAAAACTATCCATTCATTTAGATTGCTCTTCAATGGGGGGAGATCAAATTATATGATTTGATCTGCTCAGCCAGAGCTTTTACATAGTACAAAGCAGTGATTAATTTTACACAGAAAAGGAAAAGTTTATTCTTAAAGGGACAGGATCTATTCAAATTTGACCCATAATTTATATAAAAACATAGCTTTTACAACAGCTATGAACTATAGAAATATTTTCATGTTTTAAAAACATCCCATGTACGAGGTCATTTATTGCTGCACTGTGCTAGCTCATGACAACCTGAAAGCAAATGTGACTTGTGTATTTCATTCTCCAAACTACAAGAGACAAAAAAAAAACCAATAGGACTCTGGGGAAAAAACAGAGTTTAAACTTCATTTCAGAATCATCTGTTACACTGTTAAGACAATTCAAAGTATTATTGACTTAGAGAGCCTGTCAGAGATCAGGCACCTTCGGGCTGGCACTGCACGAAGAGCAAGGGACGGTCCCTGTGTCAGGCAGCACACACTCTACGGTCCCAAAGGGAATTATGAGTTCATGTTTTAAGTCAATCATGAACATAAGGTGTTTGCAGGATCAGAGCCTACATGAAAACACTGGCATTTTAACCCATTCTCCTTTTACACATTTGGAGATATCTATATAAATGGTTCATCTTCAAAAGGAGAAAAACTACTTAAAACATAGGGAGATAAATCCATCTCTCAGATTCGAACATTTGAAGTTGGTTGACATAATATACTGTACCACTGCACAATACCCACAAAGCAGCTAAAAGGTTTCCTTTCTGAAAAATATAAAGTAGCTGAAGCTAAAGGGAGACTCTTAGGTACATTTTTATAGTTTTAATTTATTTTGTTTACTGTCTAGTGCTCACAATATCCTCTTAGATAGTTGAGCACAAAATGCCTTTCCTGCCAATTTGCTCCATTTCCATTTATCAGACATTGATTTCTTTTACCTCCTTTATTTCTAACAGAGTACAAACCAGCATGGTTCTCACCCAACTAATTGCTTGTGTCCCCAGCATTATCAGTGACATCAACACAGCTCTGAGAATAGCTCTGTTCACTTGCACTTCCTGTGCTGTAGCAGACCCATCCTACAGAGCCTCCATGAACAATGCAGATGGCGCCATTTTAATTTCAAGGAAACAAAGTGGAGGATTTTTGCATTTTTTTTAAATAAAGATGTTCTGTGCAGGATACAGCAGAACTATATGGAGAAGGGGGGAAGTAGTCAGTTAGCTAACTGATGGCTGCCTGATTCTCTGCATCAGCCCTGGGCTAAGTGCAGCCCGAAGGCTGCTCTAACTTGTGCCAGCTGCCAAATGGCCCACAACTGACTGGTCATAACCAGACTGCATCACGTCCAACTCTCTCCACCACCACTTCCCCCCAACCTGCAGCATGCACCCGCAGGAAGGCTAGCATGTAAGCTGGCTCTGTTAGCTCCAGGCCCACTGGAGATTCCCTCATGTTGGGGACACTCAAGCTGAAAACTCCAGGCTCAATTTGGTCCCGTTGGCGCCAGGCAGACAGAACGGGGCACTGGAAACATCCCCTCCGCAACATGGTGAGAGGTGACTTTATTGCTAGTCCAGCCACCACCCCCTTGGGGCAGATTTCTGCTCAGACCCAGGGCAGCACACCCTTGAGCATAGCTGTCCCTCAGCCTTGACCCCAAGAACCCCTCTGCAATGGGTGGTAGCAATGGGGCCTCACCTGCATCTGGGACCGCAGGTATAAAAGAAGCTGAGTCCCTACTATGCCTCTCCTCCTGAGATTTGGCCCCTAGTGTGGGATTACACTGTGCACGATGCAGTGAGGGAAGCATGTGGCCCAGTAACATTAAACATTATGGATAAGGTGGAAAGTGAATCAAAAATTATTTATAATTACAAAAACAACCCAGCCAACACCTTAAGTTACTTTGCTAACCTGTCCTTTCAAGTCTCCTTAACAAGACAAACGGAGTTAAGGGGCCTGACTCTCACCCCTCACACTGCTCTGGCTGTCTGCAGGGCCTTACAGCAACCTTAATGGAATTCAAATCCCCTTTGCACAGCCAGAATGGAGAAGAGGGGCCTTTGGGAAATAATTAAATGTTTAATTAAAGGGATATAGTTGGGAATTACAAATATTTGTTATGCTTTATTCCAACACCAACAAAAAGAGAAACAAACTGCTCTGAAGCAGTGGGGAGGGGAAGAAAGATGTGCCCCCAGGCTGAGATTACAGAGATACCAAGTTTTAGCCCAAAGCAAACTAAAAAGCTAAGATATAAATCCTCATAAAAGAGATGGATAATGGAAAAAACACATGACCCTTAAACTTTAGCATCACACATGAACTATATATTGTTTAAGACAACTCTAAGCAACCTGCTTAGTGTTTGCCTCTGCGGATTCTGCCTATTGTAGAGGCAGAGATATGCTTTTTTCCCTTACATAGCAGGATGATGTGAACTCTGAAGTTCAAAGACAGACCAGAGCCATGGGAAGGGACTTCCTGGAAAACTGGTAAAAGGGGCTCCTTGTCAAAATAGACTGAGTGAGCTACAGTCACACAAACCTGTGAAGGGAAAACATTGAAAGACAAAGTTTGTGAGAATGTTGCTTGTAAATGGAAATGAAAACAGGAAATCTTTAAATGGCTCTTTGTCAAACACTTCTGTAAGGCAAGATTAGAAGTCACAGAACATTGGTCATCTGCAAATAAAAGGCCTTCAAAATGTCTCTTGGCTTTCCTCCAGTTGTGGTCTAGAGTGTGGGGCCATGTATGGAGAGCGAGGGCGGGGTTGAGCGGGGGGAGCGTACATAAGTAAGTTCGAATAGAGCTAAATAAAAACAGTCAATATTGAAGACTATCTGAGCACTAAAGCTGGGGAAAAACAGAAAAAAAAATTCCCAAGCAGACACACCACCAGTATTTTACTTTAGTGCGGGAAACAAGGGCAGAGAGGCTTTTCAAACAGGATGACTGTAATTTAAATTGGCAAAATTTTCATATGCAAGTATTTCCTTTTTGGTGCAGCTTTATTTTACTGAACATTTGGCATGCATCGTGAACAACACAGAGTCTACTATCCGTAAATGAGACTACTTTGGAATCTGCATTGTGTCTAGAGGTATGAGTTAACATAGGAGCTGGTAAAGATCAATAACTTGTGATAAAACCAGAAGATCATGAGGCTGGGTCTTCAGACATTATGCCTGGCCTAAAACCATAACCAGAAACATGGTGTTTGCAGCAAAATCTTTTCAGGACTGGGCTTGGAAGCCCTTAGGAGCAAACTACAGCAATCACAATTAAGGGATAAATTCTCCTCTCCAGTATAGGTGTGTGTGAAGAGGGTGCTGTTAGGAAGCCAATGGCTAAGGGAGCTAAGGAATGGCTCTGATCACTGCCTGAAGATAATCACGGGTAAGGACCAGGAAAGCTCTCTCCTACCATGCCCCCTACTCCACACCAGAGTTAAGAGGAACAAACTGAGTCAGGAGCCAGCTAGATCAATAGAGGGCTCCCCTGTGCAGGATCAGTTCTCCACTAGCCATTTTTGACATGTTTCCGTTCACTTGTGGCCACTAACATGGACAGAGTGAAACGGGTGATCTTGGCCCCACAGCTGTGATTCTCCAAAGGACAATAAGTGAGTTAGGTGCCCAGCTCTCAAGAGCAGTCTCATTTCAATGGGAATAGTTCCCTTAAAAATTCCAGTCTAAAAAGCTACAATTCTGCCTAGGCAGGTATGTAATTTGGCTCATAAACAGGGGGTAATATGACTAAATTAATTACTTCTGTAAGGATTGTAATAATCACCATACTATATCCTAGTGCCCACAAAAGGGGCAGAAATTAAGTGCAAGTCTGAATGTCCTGACTCCTGGGGGTTTAAGACAGAACTTGAAGTCAGTGGTGCTATGTCACTTTTCACCAGCTGAGGATCCAGCCCTGTAGATCTTGCAAATTACAATCCTGGCAAAGTCTCCCATTTCTGAGTAAGACAATCAATAAGCTAGCACAGGCACTCTTCCAAAGATGCTTACCCACCAACAATATACTAGAAATCTCTCAGTCAGGGTCCAGTCTTGGTAATGGAACAGATGGCATTGGAAGAGTTGATGGATGACCTCCTGCTATCCATAGATTCAGGCAGGATGCCTACACAGCCTCCAGGATCTCTCTGTGGCATTTGATACTATTTGCCATAGCACAGTACTGTCTCTTCTCTGAGAAATAGGAGAGGTTTGGCCAGAATGTTCTGAAATGTCTTCAGTTCTTAATTTCAGGAGCTCTCACAGTGTGGTGATGGGCAACTGCTCCTCTACTTACTAAATGATCAGAAAAAAAATGGCGAACATGTCACTGGTGACTATGTGCGAAGGCATTGCAGTGCTAAGTATTGTAATTGTGTGTGCAACCTCTCATAACTTCCTAAGTAAAATATGCATTTCTTATTATATTAGCATATCACCAGGGCAATGCTGTTAGGAATCATTAAAAAGGGGATAGGAATAAGACGAAGTATATATTATTGCCCTTATACAAATCGATGGTACACCCACATCTTGAATACCGCATACAGATGTGGTCTTCTCATCTCAGAAAAGATATACTGGAACTAGAAAAGGTTCAGAGAAGGGCAACTAAAATGATTAGGTGGTTGGAATGGATCCCATATGAGGAGAGATTAAAGAGGCTAGGCCTTTTCAGCTTGGAAAAGAGGAGACTAAGGGGAGATATGATAGAGGTATATAAAATCATGAGTGATGTGGAGAAAGTAGATAAGGAAAAGTTATTTACTTATTCCCATTATACAAGAACTAGGGGCCACCAAATGAAATTAATGGGCAGCAGGTTTAAAACAAATAAAAGGAAGTTTTTCTTCACACAGAGCACAGTCAACTTGTGGAACTCCTTGCCTGAGGAGGTTGTGAAGGCTAGGACTATAACAGTATTTAAAAGAGAACTTGATAAATTCATGGAGGTTAAGTCTATTAAAGGCTATTAGCCAGGATGGGTAAGGAATGGTGTCCCTAGCCTCTGTTTGTCAGAGGATGGAGATGGATGGCAGGAGAAAGATCACGTGATCATGCCTGTTAGGTTCACTCCCTCTGGAGCACCTGGCATTGCCCACTGTCGGTAGACAGGATACTGGGTTGGATGGACCTTTGGTCTGACCCACTAATGCCATTCTTATGTTCAATAAGGCATGGCATCAATGACACAAGGTGTGGAAGTTACAGCAGGGGTAACACTAATCTACATATTCCCATTTTTATCTTGCTTTGGAAAGGGACCCAATTCTCCCTCTAACCATGCTCAACTCTTTTTAGACGTAAGTGCACTGTTAAAGCACATTAAGTTTAATGAACTGGAGCATTTCCCTTTGAAATGCTTTCAGTAATCTGATTGGTGGGCAGTATATGGAGTCTTTTTGTTTACACACTGGCTGCAGCCAATCACTGTATAAAATACCACGGCCACAGTATGGCAAATAGAAGGCAGTTCTTCCCTGGTCTATGCACTGCTCGGTGTCCCCATAACATAGCAGATCAACAGACCATACATTCAACACCTCCTGTTATGTTATTACTCTTATTTGCTCATTTGTTACCTCTTCTCTTTGTTTATTTTTACAATCAATTAAAAATGTTTAGCCACTCAAAACCTAATATTTCTATTACTGCACTAATACGGCTATCAAACTCTCTCCTTTATGCATTAATTCATTGATTACCTCCAAGGTGTGTCTACGCTACTGAATAGTGTTAGAGTTTAGTCACTGAGTCCCACTTACATCACTTTTCGGCTAATACTTTTGCTTATTTAGCTCAAAACTAATATTTCTTTTGGTCAACATAAATCTTTTCAGTCATTTTATTTTTGCTGTCACTCAACCAGGTATTATCTTGCTGTGTCAAGATCTTAATTTACCCATGATATTCCAGGCTTGTTCCTCAGAGCAGTTACCCTCTGAAAGCATCACTATTAATCTTTCTTTTGACCCTCCCAGTTTTTATACCATAAATCTGTCTCCCTGCTGATAACTTTCATAAAGCAATATGTCCTGCTTCATTAAATGTTATCTGCTGGGGCGGTGCCACTACTCACAAACTTCCTTATGCTGCTTGATATACGGAACTGCAGCCCTCCAGCTGGAGTCATTTCGTGGGCCCAATGAGTCCAAATCCCCTGCAAGTATTTTCCATAGGTTCAAAGTAGTATTTAATGTGACATCACACACTGTCTCACTTTGACTTTTGGGTTCCTGACTGGGAAGATAGCATTGAGCACACTGAGTGTGTCAGTTGAAAGGAAGCTATGACGTATGATGGGAACTTAAATATTGTACTCTACGTGTGAAGAGCTAGCCTGTCTTTCCTCGGAGCATGAAGGACTCATTGCCATGCCCAGTCTCCCAGGCCCTTCTTCCAGGCCGCCTTTGTATTCATTCAGACAAAACTCATGATTGGTGCAGGCTGCCTGCACCTACAGGCCTTTTACTCTGCTCCCCTCTCATTACTCCAGACCTAGTCACAGGATCCAACCTCCCTCCTTCAGCCCCCTTTCACCTGAGCCCCCGGCCCTTTGAGTGAGTCAACACCAGACCCCTTCCCAGCTGGATCTGATCAATGAGCCGGGCTCGTTTGGCCCAGCCCGCTGGCCCTTAGAGGGGCAGTCCACCCTGCTAAGCTGTGTTTACAGTCAGTCACTATTCAAGATCTAAACCAGAGCAGGTTTCCATAGTTTAGGAAAATGTACCATACTAAACACTACGGTACTACTTCATAGTACTATATTAAAGAAATTAATGACTTATTACCAAGCTTCCTTTTTTAAAGAATGAGAATATTTGGTTACAACTATGTTACCGGAAACAATGTATATCATGAAATAAAATAAGTACAGAAGCTTTCTATTTGCAAAATAAATGCATGAATGGAACTCTTTGTGCACACAATTAAATTAAACAAACACTACACAAAGATGCACATATGCACAGACATATCTTCAAATAACTTTTCCTTTAACTATTTGTCCATGTTTTTTTGCACTGGCAACCCACACCATAGCACGTTAGGTTAGTTAACAGGGCACTGATCTGGGGGCATATCGGCTTCAATGGAGCTTTGACAATTTACACCAGTTCTGGACCTGCCCCTTGGGCTCTCTTTTGGTTATGGTAGTGGAACATCTGTACTTTAGATCTATCTGATGCACACATTCCCCCCCACCATCACCCTGTATTCGTTTTATTTTTATTATTTTCTATCACAAAAAAAATTATGTATTTATTTTTTACAGAGTACAAAATGTGAATAGCTATGAGGTAAAATCTGAATATGACCAGACAATGGTAGTATTTAAATAGCTAGCACTAATAAACTCTAATTTTTCTCTTTTCCCCTTCTTTTTTTCAAGAACGTAATATTACAAACTTATCTTTCCATGCATCCTTTTATTCACCATTTAAGCAACCTCAAAGCACACTGAACTCAAGAATCCTTCCTTACTATTCAGAAAAGACTGTACACATTTAAATCAGTGCTACTGCTCTTTGTTTCTCTGAATATATATTACAAGAGAAATACCTGAAGGCCAGACCCAAAGTGGATGCTGATTGGGATAGCGCCACTGTAATCAACCGAGCTACACTGATTTACAAAAGCTGAGAATCTGATCTTAAAGCATTTGTCCTGTTTTTATCTTCCTTCCTTCCTAATCCAATGAATTAATGTCACAATGACAAGGATCTCCCAAGCTCTGAAACACCATGCTTGTCATGGTATATTTCCCCAATCTGAACCTTAGAGTCCAAAAGTTGGGGTACCAGCATGAATTCCTCTAAGCTTAATTACCAGCTTAGATCTGATAAGCTGCCACCAATCAGGAATTCCAGTGCCTGATATACTTTGGTCCCCCTAAAACCTTCCCTGGGGACCCCCAAGACCCAGACCTCCTGGATCTTAACACAAGGAAAGTAAACCTCTTTCCTCACCGTTGCCTTTACCAGCCTTCCCCTCCCTGGGTTACCCTGGAAGATTACTGTTATTCAAACTCCTTGAATCACAACACAGAGAAATTAGGTCTCCTGGAGAGATAGATAGATTCACGCTCTGTGAATCTAAAACAAAGGGATTCCACCCTTCCCCTCCCTTCTCCTTCCCTGTTAAGTACAGACTCAATTCCCTTGAGCCTCAACAAGGGGGAAAAATCAGACAGGTCTTAAAAGCAAAACTTTTAATAAAAAGAAAGAAAAAAGTAAAAGGTGTCTCTGTCCTTTAGATGGTAAAAGTTACAGGGTCTGTCAGCTTATAGAAACTGGAGAAAAAGCCTCCTCCAACAGAAATATAATTTAAAATACTTTCAGCCAAATACACATTAAAACTCTACCAGCCAGATACACATTTAATTTCTACCAGCCAGATACACATTTGCAAATAAAGAAAAACAATCAAAAAGACTAAACCGCCTTTCTACCTTTGTACTTACTAAATTTGACCAGAAGATTAGAGAGCCTGTAGGTACCTGTGGTTACTCTCAGAACCCAGAGAGAACAAAGACAAACCCAAAAAACACAAACAAAGGCTTCCCTCCACCGAGATTTGAAAGCATCTTGTCTCCTGATTGGTCCCCTGGTCAGGTGGTTGGTTCCCTGTTTGTTAACCCTTTACAGGTAAAAGAGACATTAACCCTTAACTATCTGTTTATGACAATGTTATGTGAAAAAGAGAATCCTTTTATTTTTCTATTTGAATTTATGTTTCCTATGTAGATGTTACCTTTCTGGCTTGGTAATATTTAAATACCAGCATCCTGAACCTTTCATCAGTAGCGTCAAACCCCTGCAATGATGTTCTTGGCTCAAATACAAACAACATTATGTTTGTAAGCATACAGAACTGATTTTTGGCGTCTTTTCCCACATCTACTCATTTAATTAACTAATTATCTCTAATTTTAGGGGCAAATGACTATCGTCATAGCAAATAGTAATAGTGAGAATGTACAGCCTTGTCTGGTTCACTTATGTAGATGAATTTTTTTCATAGATAAAGCCATCAAGTCTAGCTCTTGTAGAAAGCTTTACTTCATCTTAGGAGACCATCTCCCCTTCCTTCCTCTCCTCCCAAATTTCTCATCTCCTTTACTCCCATTCATCCTATCAACCACCTTTTCCAAGTGTAACAAGAGCAGAATTTTATTCTTTTCAAATACACTATTTTCAGTGCTCCTCCAAAATCTGCTAATTCTCCATCCTTGATAAACCTGTTTAGCCCCTATATATGGAGTTAGCTAAAGGATTAAACAATGTTACCTATCTCCTTAACCAGAATCCCAAAAGAAAAGTTGGCCTGTGCAAGTTATGTGAAGTCATATATTTACCCAGTAATGATGTTTCATTCATTGATGCTGGAAAATCTTCACCATCAAAAATAAATTAAAAGCATCAATTAGGGGTCTAGAGAGTGAACTTAAATGCTTGAAGATTCAGTGTCAACTCCAGGAGCTTTTCCTGTTATCATGGCTAGAATTTGTTTTAATGATGTTCTCTCATTTTCCATTAACATTTGGAGCTTTATTTCATTTTATTTCCATAGTTGTGCACCATTGTAATGTTTGAGATTCTCCAAGCTTTGCAAATGTCTGTATTATCCTGAAAAAGTTTCACACTGTTCTTTGGCATGTCTAAATTTTATTAGCAAAGTTGGAGGGATTTGTCTATAGTCCATTTGCATCTTTAGCTTTTTTGCCAATCATTCTTTACCGTTTCCTACTCTGATTGATTGATAGATCTACTTTTTAATTTTAGAGAATATTTAGTTTACCCGTGTGCGAATAAATTGTTTGCAATTATTTACAGACGTATCTTTTTACACTGTTGATCTAAAATAATCATTTCACAACTACTCTGAATAAGAGTAATGCAACTGATCAGAACCTTGTTAGTTGTACTCTTTTTGGTGCCAACTTTAAGCATTAACCAAAGAAAGTCTTTCCATTAGCCTCTGGTGAGCAAATTGGGCTTTTTTTCCCTAGTCCTGCTAATATATTTTGATATTCATCACTAGATAAATTAGTATCTGCTTATTGTGGGCTTTGGACCAGACCCCATATATGGTAGCCTAAATTTTTACACATTGTCCTATTATTGTATTTCATCTCCCCCCCACCCCATTTTCCTTGTGTTACTGAATGTGACTCTGCAAAGCATTATTCCTTTATTATATCTCCAGGTGTAAATTGCTTTACAGCATTTCATAAGTAGTATATTGCACACAAATTCTATTTAATATATGATCAGCCAAAAACACACTGCATAATGTACTTCATTGCTTTGGTGGATGTTTAATGCTGACATTTAAATGCTGATTTTGCTTCCCATTTGGTCTAAATTAATAATGCTTTGCACAAAACATATTTGCATCACAGCTAAAATATATTTTGAGAAAAATCTATCAATTTCTTATCTAACAGATGGCTGTGTATGTAGCCAATCAATTTAAAGTCCGGGTCCTTACTGGGGGATTCTTTTGTAAATGCTCAATTTGATTTAAAAAATAAAATATAGTTGGAAGAAAAAAAAAAGGAGCAAAGTTAGTAATTGTTATTTTTAGCTATTACACATTAGCAACTTTCGATTGTAGTAATTCAACATAATTATCATTCCACCTCCCATTAATAACCCATCAGAGTCAGAAAAAAATGAACATCCATCAGGCAAGGTCATTCTTCATTCTCTGAAGTGAGATCTACACTTCAGCAACTATAGCTCAAGAGCAGCTTTTGGTAGGGAAAGAGAAAAGTGGAAGGAAGCATAAACCCACAGCATGTAATACACCTTACCTCTGTAATCCCTTGCTTCTTGTAAAGGGAAAATGTTTCCTTTTATGAGAAAAAGTTATTGCAGTGAACCTTGTCATATTCACTTTAATAGGTCTTTTGGTGCTACAAGATTCCTGGTGATAATATATAATTAATTTTTTTTAAAAGCTACACTCTTGGGAGACTATCTGTTAAAAATTAGATTGTGTGCCCCTTGAATAATAAATTGTAATCACCTGTAAAACCTGTAATTAGTTTTGTTTGTTTAAGGTTGAAAAGAAAGGAGGGGAAAGTGCATCATAAAATATCCATCTGTTTAAATGGGAGCTGCCTTAACTAGAACACCAGCTAAGACAGTTATAGTGTTAATAATTCAATGTTAGTAGAAAACTGTACTATTATGACTGATTTATACAGACTGAAGGAGGCATATGTTATGCTACAGGTGGATGTGAGGGAACAAGAAACCACTTTACAGTTTTCCCAGAAGTACAGAGTCAAAAAGGTCATCTGTGGTAAAGGATCTTTTGGATTAGTCTTTTAAATCAATGCATGAATTAAAGGCAATTTACATATAAATGGGCTAATACTCTGGCTCTGAAATTAAATGAATTTTTAAAAGATTTAAGAAACAGCAGAAAAGGTCAGCTAGTATTAAGTGTACATAATGTGATTTTTTTAGAAATTGCTTGTCTTGGAAACTATATGTTTCTGGTTAATGTTGTTGGTTTATTAATATTTTGTATTCATAATCAGTTCTGTCCAAAAATATACTGCTAGCTATGAGTAAGTAGATGTAGAAAAGCAATCCCACATGAGAGGGATATCATATCTAAGGAAACAAGGAGGAGATATTCTGACTACCAACATGTTTAAAAATTGACCTTTGTTCACTATGTTGCTAAACAGTAGCCTCAAATATGCTAATATCACATTGTAACCAAATAGTCTCTTAAGTCTCCTTTATTTTTGCTTCTGAGGGGTGCCACAGGAAAAATAATTGCAGGTATCTAAGGGGGATGGGAGGGGATAGCTCAGTGGTTTGAGCATTAGCCTGCTAAACTCAGGGTTGTGAGTTCAGTCCTTGAGGGGGCCATTTAGGGAACTGGGGTAAAAATCTGTCTGAGGATTGGTCCTGCTTTGAGCAGGGGGTTGGACTAGATGACCTTCCAACTTTAATAGTCTTATGATTCTAATGGGGCCCAACTGTCATCTCATTTACACTCATATAAATCAAAAGTGTGCATCCACTCACATCTAGGGCCCAGATCCTGCACTGCGATCTGCAACAGTCCTGTTACAGAAGCCCACCAAAGGTCACAACATAGGATCATGACTATGGAGAAGCAACAAACTAACAGCCATGTGGGAGATGACTCATACCCACTGCTTATGGAAAAGCACCAGTCTAAAAGCAAGGGAAGGCTGCAGGGTTGTGGGGTAGAGGAATCACAATCATATAATAAGTTTATTGTGTATGTTTTGTTGTAGGATTTTTTCTTTTAATAGATTTTAAAATTCCTTGAATAAAATAAAGTTGTCCAACATGGACATTTTTTCTCAGTTGTTTCTTTCATTTGCAGAGTACAGAATGCCTTGATTCTATCCACCTTTTCCATTGGCAGGTGGCTCCTGACATCTAAACAGCACCCTCAGCAAGTTCGCAGATGACACTAAGCGGGGGGGGGAGAAGTAGATACGCTGAGGGGAGAGATAAGGTCTAGAGTGACCTAGACAAATTAGAGGATTCGGCCAAAAGAAATCTGATGAGGTTCAACATGGACAAGTGCAGAGTCCTGCACTTAGGATGGAAGAATCCCATGCACTGCTACAGGCTGGGACCGACTGGCTAAGTGGCAGTTCTGCAGAGAAGGACCTGGGGATTACAGTGGATGAGAAGCTGGATTTGAGTCAACAGTGTGCCCTTGTTGCCAAGAAGGCTAATGGCATATTGGGCTGCATTAGCAGGAGTATTGCCAGCAGGCTGAGGGAAGTGATTATTCCCCTCTATTCAGCACTGGTGAGGCCACACCTGGAGTACTGCATCCAGTTTTGGTCCCCCCACTACAGAAAGGATGTGGACAAATTGGAGAGAGTCCAGGGGAGGGCAACAAAAATGATTAGGGGGCTGGGGCACATGACTTATGACATAGTACTTGGTCCTCCAATTCCCCCAGAGAGGACCAGGATCTATTGTATGAGCAACTTAATAAAGTAAAGAACAATGGATATCGGCTCATTTCTCTCCTTCTCTGCTGAAGCACAATGTTTGTTCACTCTTCTCACACATCATCTACCTCCCCATGGCTTCATGTAACAAATGAATCGTTGCCTAAAATCTAGGGCTGTCAAGTGATTAAAAAATTATTTGCAATTAATCACATGATTAATCGCTCTGTTAAACAATAGAATACCATTTATTTAAATATTTTTGGATGTTTTCTACATTTCCAAATATATTTATTTCAGTTACAACACAGAATAGAAAGTGTACAGTGCTCACTTTATACATTTTTATTAAAAATATTTGCACTGTAAAAAACAAAACAGCATTTTTCAATTCACCTAATACAAGTACTGTAGTGCAATCTCATTATCAGGAAAGTTGAACTTATGAATGTAGAATTATGTACAAAAGAACTGCATTCAAAAATAAAACTTTAGAGCCTACAAGTCCACTCATGCTTCCATGCTGATGATACTAGTTAAAATAATAATGCGTTAATTAAATTTTTGACTGAACTCCTAGGGGAAGAACTGTATGTCTCCTATTATGTGTTACCCATTTTCTACCATATATTTCATGTTACAGCAATCTTGGAGGATGACCCAGCACATGTTGTTCATTTTAAGAACACTTTCACTACAGATTTGACAAAACGCAAAGAAGGTACCAATATGAGATTTCTAAAAATAGCTACAGTAGTTGACCCAAGCCTTAAGAATTTGAAGTGCCTTCCAAAATCTGAGAGGGACGAGGTGTGGAGCATGCTTTCAGAAGTATTAAAAGAGCAACACTTTGATGTGGAAACTACAGAACCCAAATCACCAAAAAAGAAAATAACCCTCTGCTGGTGGCCTCTGACTCAGATGATGAAAATGAACATGTGTCAGTCAACACTGCTTTGGATTGTTATTGAGCAGAACCCATTAGCATGCGTGCATGTCCTCTGGAACTGTTGCTGAAGCATGAAGGGGCATATGAATGTTTAACATATCTGTCATGTAAATTCCTTGCAATGCCAGCTACAAAAGTGCCATGCAAATACCTTTTCTCACTTTCAGGCGACATTGTACATAAGCAGCTGGCACCATTATCTCCAGTAAATGTAAACAAACTTGTTTGTTTTAGCAATTGGCTGAGCAAGAAGCAGGACTGAGTGGACTTATAGGTGCTCAAGTTTTACATTGTTTTGTTATGGAGTGCTATTATGCATAAAAAAAATCTATATTTGTAAATTGCATTTTCACAATAAAGAGACTGCACTACAGTACTTGCATTAGGTGAATTGAAAAATACTTTTTCTTTTATTATTTTTACAGTGCAAATATTTGTAATAAAAATAATATAAAGTGAGCACTGTATACTTTGTATTGTGTTATAATTGAAATCAATATTTAAAAATGTAAAAAAATCCAAAAACATGTAATAAATTTCAATTGCTATTCTATTGTTTAACAGGGCAATTAAAACTGGGATTAATCGTGAGTTAACTATGATTAATCAACAGCCCTAGTAATAGCCCAAGGGCTCAATCCTGAAGCCACTTTGATAGTTGAACTTCCAATCTGCCTGCACTGCACATGTCCATGCAATTGACCTGAGGTCCTCTCAATGGTGGGATACCCAACTCAAATTTCACTGGTGGATTTCCAAAGCAGGGCCTGATCATTCCAAAATAAGATGAAATTGTATCTATTCTCCAGGAAACTGTTAGCACCAAGCAGGGCACTGGCATTTTGCAAGCCACAAGAGCGGCTTAAATAGCCACTTTAAAATATATTAATTCACTGAACAAGATAAGAACTAAACTATTTAACCAAAGGATCCATTGGCAGAAAATCAACAGTGAGGGCACTGTTCTATGAATTATGTTAAGAATAACTTATGGAAATATTTTATAGCATTTAATAAGCACAAAACCAGTACATTTCTATAGATATGTTTTTAGACTAACTTCTACCATACGCTCTCATTTATTTTAGAAATTGATAATTTTTCTATATCTTTAAAAATCGCACTACACAATTCTATAGCGAGAATCTAGTTATCTAGTAAGTTGTATAGGATAGTTGAAAACCTATAGAAAGGTTATTTTTGATTAAATTTCACACAATAATCTGATTAGGAAATGAAAACATGAATGACTCTCCAAAAATGTGAATCTTCCTTATTCAGTTATTTTTAAATGGAAAAACTAAATTTACATAGTAATCGTTAAACCGCTCCCCCTTCCCTTGGAGCAAAGTAACAGACATGAACTGCAGCTTGTGGATGAGCATTACAGAGCACATTAAAAAAAAAGAAAGCTTTACAGTATGTATTGTCATAAAGATACATAGTCAAAGCTATCTAGTATATATTCACAAATAGATACATAGGTGGTGTAAAGGTAAACAAACAGTTATGGAAATGGACATTAACATTAAAGAAAGGTGAACCAAAGAATAGTTTTACAGTTTATAGCTGAAATACATGGACCATATACATGCTTGAAGACAAGCATGTGTATAGAGAATCAGGGCCAAGACACTTACATAATCCAACATAAATCATGCAGGGTGTCAGAAACCACTTTACTAGAATCTAATAATTTTTTAGCTTTATGGCAACAAGTTTCTTCAGGCCCCAGATGCCCTAATCCAGGACAAAAAGATAAAAATATCTAGAAAATATTGATTTTATTAAAAGATAGTCAAGGGATTCACAATGGAAGATTCTCTGGCAACCTCATAAATGCTTCTGAGGATACTACAAAAGGACTTGATGGGAAGGGAGCCATAGACATAAGTTTACCTTTATTCAGGCAAACTTTGGCTACCGTAAATGTATCATGGTGAGGCTTGGGCTACTCTTGAAAATTAGATTGACACAGCTATGTGGGTCAGGGCTGTGAAAGAAAAAAATTCTACTTGAGAGGCACAGCTATGCCAGCCTACCTAACCCCCAGTGTAGATGCAGCTATGGCAACATAGCTACCATTATTTGGGGAGATGATGTTCCTACACAGATGGAAAAACCCCTTCCATCAGTCTAGGATGCATCTACATTGTGGGGTTATGCTGGTATCATCTCTGTAGTGTAGATATACTTAGAGAGCTACTTTATTAGATGAAAAATTAATTGGAATCTGAAATATAGGAGGTGATTTGGATAAAGGGGGGGGGGTTGGTGTACAGGAAAAATCAAACCAGATTTCATTCAGTTCCTGCAGCACATTCATTACCTAGAGGTCTGAATCCCTAAAATGAGTTTAAGGATTCAAAAGAACAGATGGGGTCAGTCAGCAACTGGAAAGAAAGAAAATTCAGAATGGCCTGGCTAGACCAGACCAAGCACCATATTGTATGTATACTAAAACACTACTCTTATTATCCTTAACAATATATTATCCTAAGTATGAAAATAATAAATTCAACAAGAGAAGTGTGAGAAATAGACTAGTGATAGGAAAGAGAGAAAGAACACAGTGTCAGGCCAAAATTTTCAACGTGGGCATCTAAAGTTAGATGAATAAAAATGGCCACATTTTCAGAAGAACCAAGCAACCTCAACATGACTTGCAGATGCCCAGCAACTCGGAAATCACCCCACTTCTTTAATTGCATGGGGAGTTAAGTTACTAACTTTAGGAGCATAAGTTTGAAAATTTTTCCCTGAAAGGTCATATGTTACAAAAAAAAGACTTCAGGGAGTGGTGGATAAAATACTAAATCCTTTGGCACTAAGCATCAAAAATAATTTTTAAAAAATCTGACAATTCTAGGATGCATAAATAGGAATATAAAATATACAGTAAATCACAGGAGCACTATACAGTGTGGTGTATGAGAGATTTGCTAGGGGCATTTTTAGAATAATGTGCACAGTTCTGACCACCACTTTATGAAAAGGGCAGCACAGAAATGGAGAAGACAAAAGAAAGGTCAGCCAGAATCACACAGGTACTGGAGGATTTGGGATATTCAAAAAAGGTAGAGAAACTCGGTCTGTTCTCTGGAAAAGAAATTTAACAGGGGATCACACCAAGGCATACAGAATTCTGAAGGGAAAAAAAAAAGGACACTCTACAGGGTTATATGAGCTCATGTCAAATATAAGAACAAAGGGCACGAACTTAAGCTACGGAAAGGTCATCCACTAAAAGAATTTAGGAAAAAATGCTTTGCACATAGAATAGCTACAATAGAAAATAAATCAGCTAAAGCCACCTCTGGAACAACTGATATAAACTTTAAAAAGGCGACATGCACCTGGAGGACAGAATTGTCGTGCAGAGATGACTGACCTTTTGGAAAATGGGCTTTGAGAGGGGTTTTGGTTTTTTTTTGTTTTGTTTTAAAGTCACCCATGTTATTTTCCTATGTACTCTCTGCTACATCAGGCAGTATGTGGCTAGTATAATGCCAATAAAAGACATCTGATACCAAACTAACATGAAGCATCTAATAGCGAGACGCCAATATTTCAAACAAGTGCTTTAGAGATTCCACTCTCTCCCGTTTCTGTCTAGTGTTATTTTTGATACTTACTGGTTTCAATGGGACAGGGAACACCACAACAAACTTTGTTCTATTATATGGGATCCTTTCTTTACTTAACTTTTTCCAGTCTCAGAAATAAATTTTGGTTTAGTAGGTTGGGATTTTTTAAGCAAATGCTATTATCCAATATGGCTGCCAATTTCAAATATATATAATTTTTATGCATACTTATAGAATGATCCTTATCAAGGATTAGCAGGAAGGTTTGAATTCCAAACATTCAACTCTAGAGCACAGACATCTACTGCTTGAGCTAAATGAGCAATTCCATTAGCTGGCAACAGCAGGCTGTTACTTTTCTACAGACACTCCCCAGGTTACGCAAGACCTGACTTACGCAAATTTGCACTTATGGAAAAAGTTCCATAAGCCAGAAATAGGATTTTCAAGTTGTGGAAATTTTTGCATAACGTATGGGTATACATTTCCAACTTGCACAAAATTTGAGTTATGCAAGGCTTTCTGGAACGGAACAACTGCGTAAGTCGAGAGGCGCCTGTATTTGGATTAGCCACTGCAGGTGGACACAAACTATGTTTTTCAAGGATGTTACACACTCAGTCTTTCAACAGGTAGGGCCAAAGTGTGGCCTAGATAGTGTGGAGGGGCATGGGCATAAGGGGAAATATATCATGGGAAGAAACATGTTCCATACAGACACCAGCTCCTACCACCACGCAGATGGGCAGAGAGGCGGAAGAGGTTGGGAACAGACCAGCGTACCAGACAGCACAGCAGCACTGGCACGACATATACTGCAGCAGCAGATACAGCTCCAGCACATTTACATCCTCGCCCTCCTTCTCCGAGCCACAAGTAAAGCAGGTTGGGAATGCCGATTCATCTGCACCGAAACCGTTTGCAGGGAAGGATTGCTTTCAATGTGTCTCACACTCCAGAAATATCTGGGAGAGGAGTTTGATGTTGTTGATAGTCTTGGCACCTTCAAAATGAAAAGTTTTGTTTTCAGTTTGAAACAATCTTTTGGTTTAAAACTGTATTAGTTAACATTTTTAAAAGGTTAAATAAAAAACAATTCAGAATCAACATGGGATGTTTCAGTTAACTGCATAAAAAAAAAATTTGGAATACTGATCTGCAGAAATTTGAGACTGACTTTTTGTCCCAATTCAGGACAGGAAAAATTTGTGAAATCTCAAACTCTTGTGGGATGGGAAAACAGCTTCCCATCTAGCTTCAGTCACAATCTCCCTCTAAAGCTACTCCTGGGGAAGCATAACTTGCTGCACTTTTCTGTGGGTTCATGACAAAGCCATGCATGAGGCCTTAATGGGCCTCATAATAGCCAGTCCAATTGTATTTATCATTTAAAATGTCTTTGAGAGAGACAATGTGAGTGAAGTAATATATTTTACTAGACCAACTCCTGCTAGTAAGAGACAAGCTTTTGAGCTACACAGAGGTCTTCTTCAGATCTTCAAGAGCTCTGTGTAGCTTGAAAGTTTGTCTCTAATATTCTAGGACCAACAATAAAGTAAGAACTTTTGTCATTCTTCACTCTTTTTACCTGTTAGCTAACAAAAGCCAAGAAATTTTAAGTCATAGCTAACCTCCACCTTAAAATACCACTTCAACTAACCTACATAAAGTATCATAAAACCACAATGAAAATAGCAGCAAGCCAAAACCTGTCACTCAACAATGCAAGACCTCTGTTGAAGACAATAAGATTTTCCACAATTCAGAAGTGTGCTGTAATTCAGCATTTGACTCGGAATTCCTTATTGAAATCTGAAAGTCAAGGTAGGTGAAGGAATCTTTTTTATTGAACCAACTTCTGTTGGTGTAAAGGACAAGCTTTCAAGTGTCACAGAGTTCTTCTTCTGGTCTCTGGAAAATACCCAGAGTGTCTGAGCCGAATATAATTTTGGACAGATTGTTAAGCATTTGATGCACTAGATGTTTTATGAACTATACCCCCTTCCCAAACACTTTTTAAGATCCAGGGGTCCTTCACACTCCTATTAACATGTGGTGTACCTCATACAGTGTATCCATTGCCCCAACAAAATCAATTCTGCTCTCCAATGAACTCACACAGAGAAATGATCAACAAAGACACCGTAACACCCAAAGCAATCACTCCATATCTGACCTCTCAGTCCTCACTCTCAAAAGGAAATCTGCACAATATCTTCAAAAGATGAGCCTGGGAGTTTAAATTCATAACTCTGCTAGACACTAAAAACCAGAGACTAAACATATACGCTGGTTTTATGGCTCATAATTTGTAACACACCCAACTGCCCACTATCCCTTAACTTAAAATGAAGAGGGCCATTATCTCCCACAGCATCTGCCCCAACTTGCATTTAGCTCAGGCACTCTGGTTACCTTCTCCAGACCTGAAGAGCTCTGTAATGTTCGAAGGCTTGTCCGTTCCACCAGCAGAAGTTGATCCAATAGAAGATATTACCTCACACATCTCACTCATATCCTGGGACCAACACCGTTACAAGACAAAACTATTATGATCTGTCATGCAAAATGGGGGTGTAATTCAGGTATCATTTATGGACAGGCAGCAGAGCTGGCTGGGAAATCCCTCCATTTGAAAAAAAAATCATCCCAAAATGGGACAAAACCTCAAGCATGAATTTTTTGAAGGATTTTCCAGAAAAATTCCATTTCAGAAGAAATGAAACCATTCTTTGGCTTCCCACCTCCTCTGAGCTCTGGGACCAGACAGCTCAGCTGCTCAGCCTCCCTACCAGCTCTGTGGCCAGCGAAACTGTGAACCGTGGCTCTCTGCCTCTCCAGCCCTAGAAATGTGAAGGAAGCTGCTGATGATGATCAAATGTGAAGCTTGCCAAGCTAATTTGTGGCAGCCTCTTCAATGAAGTGCAGAGCCCTTAGACCACAATCAAATCTGGTCATGGACAGTCAGTGATGTGTGACATTGTCTTTAGCCTCAGCCATGTGTGGTATTCTCTCGTTGGCCCCAGGTAAGAAGATTGGCTGCACATTGAGCCTAGCATGTTCAAAAATGGTCTAGAAGAATACTTAAGTGGCATGGCAAATCAAAACTGGGTACACACCTGGTCTGGTCAGTAATGAGAGACTGGTGTCTAACGTCAGCTACAAGCAATTCTTCATGCCATATCAACCTTGCAGAGAAATTTGGACAGGGCAAGTGGTCCCACAATGGGTGCCTAGATGTCAAGTGTGCTCTTGGATGGTTGTAGAGGTCTGTGTATAGCAGTAGGCTAGGTTTGCCCAGATATTCTCAACCATTCTACAGTTGCACATCAACCTACTTGATGCAAGATGAATGGAACAAGACCTGACCAAAGTATGCTGCTGCAGAGTAACAGAGGGCTAACCCAGATAATAAGAGACTGTCATGGTATAATCCCACTCTGAACCTTAGCGTCCAAAAGACGGGGTACCAGCATGAATTCTTCTAAGCTCAATTACCAGCTTAGTACTTGTAGCGCTGCCACCAACCAGGAATTCCAGTGCCTGGTACACTCTGGTCCCCCCAAAACCCTGCCCGGGGACCCCCAAGACCCAGACCCTCTGGATCTTAACACAAGGAAAGTAAACCCTTCCCCCCCATTGCCTCTCCCAGGCTTCCCCTCCCTGATTTACCCTGAAAGATCACTGTGATTTCAAACTCCTTGAATCTAAAAACAGAGAGGAAAATTCACCTTCCCCCCTCCTTCTCTCTCCCCCTCCCAGACTCTCCCTGAGAGAGAAAGTAATCCTAACACAGAGAGAAATTAACCTCTCTCTCCCCCCTTCCCTCCTTTCTCCCCACCAATTCCCTGGTGAATCCAGACCCAGTCCCCTGGGGTCTCACACCAGAATAAAAAAAAATCAGGTTCTTAAACAAGAAAAGCTTTTAATTAAAGAGAGAAAAAACAGTGAAAATTATCTTTGTAAATTTAAGATGGAATAGGTACAGGGTCTTTCAGCTATAGACACTGGGAATACCCTCCCAGCCTAAGTATACACGTACAAATTAAAATCCTTTCAGCAAAATACAAATTTGAACTCCTTCCAGCCAAATACACATTTGCAAATAAAGAAAACAAACATAAGCCTAACTCACCTTATCTACCTAGTACTTACTATTCTGAACTTATAAGAGCCTGTATCGGAGAGATTGGAGAGAAACCTGGTTGCACATCTGGTCCCTCTGAGCCCCCAGAGTGAACAACTACCAAATTCTAACAGCACACACACAAACTTCCCTCCCTCAAGATTTGAAAGTATCCTGTCCCCTGATCGGTCCTCTGGTCAGGTGACAGCCAGGCTCACTGATCTTGTTAACCCTTTCCAGACAAAAGAGACATGAAGTACTTCTGTTCTATTAACTCTTACTTATCTGTTTATGACAGAGACTTTGAGCGTTTGCTCCCCTGAAGCATCAATCAATTTACTTAGAAGGTTGTTATTTGTCCTCACCTTAGCCGGAATTTTCATCCGGTGGTTAAGAGATCTATCTAGGGTTACTCCAAGGTAGACTGGGTGGGATTCGTGTTCCAAGCAATATCCATAGAGAGATATATTCAGTTCCTGAGCTGCTCTGGCATTATAAAGATAGAACATTCAAAACTGTCTTTGCCACACTTGGTTGTAAATACCAACAACTGCTTTATTTGGACATCTTACTCAAGACGGAGTTAGGGAGTCTTCAGGCTCTGGGAGTGACACTGCTTGGACACCTAAACAAATGTCATCTGTATAGGTAAACTTGAGGGACTGGGTGAGCGGAAGGTCTTTTGCATATAGGGTGAAGAGAGTCAGTGCCAGCACAGAGGCTCGCAGTAGGCTTTTCCACACAGTAACTCCATCTCACATGTACACTCAGAAATGTCTGTTGCAGTGGAGAAGGTCAACAACATTAACCGCCCATGCTGGGAGTGCTCTTGACAATTTGACTAAGAGCCCCATCTGCCAGACTGTGTCATATGCTGCTGCAAAGTCTAGAAATACAGCTCTCATCTCCAGGTTTTTCTGAAAACCAATGAATTTTGTCAAAGCTAACATTTGATCACAGGTGCTACAACCTCTCTGAAAGCCTGCTTGCTTAACACTATTTATTAACTCCACTTGGGGGCGAGGAGTGGTGCTGAGGTATAAGCTGTTCCAGCACCTTGAATGGCACAGAAACAGAGACATCCGTCGATAGCTTGCAAAATTATGTGGAGGAGGAAGCTGAGAGGCAGTCAGGGCACTGAGCCTCAGCAACCATAAAGGAAAGCTTTTGGTCAATTTCACTGATAGAAGGTGGGTGTGTTTCCAGCGAGGTCTTGGCCCTATGCTATTTAACATTTTTATCAATGACATGTAAGAAAACAAAATCACTGATGAAGTTTGTACAGGAATTGGGGGAGTGGTAATGAAGACAACAGGTCACCGATTCAGAATGATCTGGATCATGTGGTAAATTGGGCACAAGCCAACAATATGCATTTTAATATGGCTAAACATATACATCTAGGAACAAAGAAATTAGGCCATACTTATAGGATGGGGGACTCTTTCCTGGGAAGCAGTAACTCTGGAAAAGATTTGAGAATTGTAGTCAATAATAAGCTGAACATCAGTGCCCAGTGTGATGCTGTGACCGGAACAGCTAATGTGATCCTGGGATGCCTAAACCAGGGCATCTGCAGTAGGAGTAGAGGGGTTATTTTACCTCTGTATTTGGCAATGGTGCAGCTGCTACTGGAATCCTATGTCCAGTACTGGGGCCCACAATTCATGAAGGATGTTGAAAAATTGGAAAGGATTCAAAGAAGAGCCAAAAGAATTATCAAAGGATTTGAAAACAGGTCTTATAGTGGGAGATTCAAGGAGCTCAATCTATTTAACAAAGAAAATATAAAGGGTGATTTAACCACAGTCTACAAGTATCTATATGGGGAATAACTATTTAAGAAAGAGCTCTTCAGTCTAGCAGAGAAAAATCTAACATGATCAAATGGTGGGAAGTTGAAGCAAGACAAATTCAGACATGAAATAAGGTGTACATTTTTGTCAGTGAAGGTAATTAACCATTGGAACTAGTTACCAAGAGTCATGGTCAATTCTGCAACACTGACAATTGCTAAATCAAGATTGGATGTTTTCTCAAAAGATCTGCTCTAGGAATTATTTTGCTATATGGGAGGTCAGACTAGATTATCACAATTCTTCCTTCAGGCCTTATAAGCAATATCTATAGAAGTGAAATTCATAACAACATGGTAGGATGGCTGCTGGAGAGTCATCATTCCAATTTTCCCCCAATTGGGGGACTGGGGGGGAAATCACAAAATTTTGGTAAAACCAATTTCTTCCCCCTCCCACCCAAAAGGAATTTTTTTGTAAGAAAAATTGTTCTGATGAAAAAGTTTTGACCAACTATAATTGGCAGCATGTACCACACCTAATGGGGTAAGTTAAGAACAAAGTTTCAGACTCAGTTCTGAGTTATCTGCCTTACTTTGATTTCAGGCATGATCAGGAAGATAACAAGTGTGAGACAGCAGCTTCAGGAACCAACAACAAAACAACAAATGGTGAAGACCAGACCTATTATTAAAGCTGTTGAGTTCCTGGTGGTACCCACCATTTGTCTGCGAATGTGTGCTAAATCAGGTACATAATTTTTTATTATTATTAATTTGTATGGCAGTAGCATCCAGAGGGCCCAGCCAAGATCATCACTCCATTGCGTTAGGCACTGTAGAAACAAAGTAAGAGACCATCCCTGCCCTGAAGGACTTATCATCTGAACAGACAAGGGTGGGGGTGGGAGTGCTATAATGAACAAACAGATTAAACAATGTGATGGTTTACAAGCATTTTGTTCCATGATTCTTTTCTTAGGGAACATTAACCAAAAGGTACAGAGCACACAGAACAAAATGCAAAAACAATAAAGGCCTATATACCTATTCCACTTTAGCAAAAGCAACCTTAATCTTTCCTTGCAAGCGTCATTAAGTTCCATTCAGGTCAGTTACCTTTATCTCTGGGTTTGGAGAAGCAGATTTCACAGCTGCACCATGCTGTATCTGTCTCACTCACTATGTCTTCTTGCATCTCTGTCAGTGCTCAAGGACACTCCTTGAGCAGCCCCAGTTCACAATCCACTCAGCTCCATTCCCTCCCCTCCACCTCAGTGTTCCTGCCTAGGCAAGCATCTTTAGGTTTTCGTATCCCCTTTGAGCCTAGGTTTGGCCTGAGGAGAGTACACTTGGCCAGCATGACTGGAGCTAAGCCAAGGGTATTCCCAGATTAATAGCCTCCCCAATGACACTTGGCATTCTCTAGGATAGTACCACATCTTTGCCATTGTTTTATTTTCCCCTTGCAGCCGCCTTTGAATTAACTCCATGCGGCCAAGCAGGATAATGTACAGAAAGATCTGAGATGCACATGATATTTATAATAATTAATACACAGGGTTTTCCCCCCTCTGACATTTTTGCTATCTACATGTAGCCTACACATTTTGAGTCATTTAGCTATATTATAGAATGATCTACTAAGCGATGTTTCAAAATGAAAAGGGGTTTTTTTGAAGAAAAAAGTTGTCTATTTTGTTAAGTCTATGCAGCATTGAGTAGAAAACTGAAAAGCCCACAGACAAACACTAAGTTTGTTACCTAAAAATATTCACGTGGGTGTGGAATCGGAGTAATTTAACAACACATCTCTATACTTATACATGTTACCTCAATGAAGACTCAGTCTCTTGTTCAAATCCCTTATCTAGTCCCACCTCTAAGAATGCATCCAAACACAAATGGTTGGGTTAAGGGACAGCTGAGGATAGTTGATACTTTATAACACTTTTTTAAAATGCAAATGTAGAAAACATTGAGAAGGATACAACCGTATCCGTTCATCACATCCTTCACCTTGCATTTGTTACCTTATGGCAGTTTCTGCCACTCCTGGTCACAAATGAGATTCTCAGTCTCCTTGGGCAGGTCTGTGTGAGAATAACTTACACAAACTCTCAGAACTTTCAAAATTATTCTGGAGGCTGCTCCGGCCTCCAGAGCAGTGCCCAGAATCAGGAGGGCATGAGGATGGCAAGGCTCCCTTGACCTCCACTTTTAAGGGATGGCTGAACTGCAAACCAAAAGGTATGTTCTTAATTTGCTTTAGGTAACTTAGGTTAGCATGGCAGTCAAGGCACCACAATTCAGCTTCTAACTCTGATTAGCAATTCAAATTCAGCCCAGGCTCCCCTACAGGTTTTAACTCAAGCCACTAACCAGCATTAAAACCATAGATGTCATGTCTTCACTGCTATTTAACCCCAGTAAGTAATGGGCACTTGGGGGGGGGGGCATTGCAGATACACCGTGAGAGGCACAGCTAAGAACCTCACCCAAGAAAAGATACCTTATTCCATAAGTTATCCCCTTGAAATCAATGGAGTGAGCAGAAGTGGCAGAATCTGGCCCTTAGATTGTAAACTCTTTGGTGCAAGGACCCTTTCTTTGCATGTATTTGTACAGTATCCAGGATAATGGGACCTCAATGCAACTGGGGCCTCTGGGTGCTTCTGTCTGTAATATCAACACTAAATAAATACTGCTACCACCAGCCACCTTGATTAAGAGGGACAAACAAGCACTGTAATGAGCAGTTGGCTATTGTCTTTGTACAAAGAGTTTCTGCTAATAAGTTACTCTTGGGTTACTACCATTCAATCATGCTGCTAACAGGAACACTTTCACAGTAATTGGTGCGTTTTAGACAGCCTAAGATGCTGAACAGTTTTGGAATCATTAATGATTTGTGGTGACTTTCACTGTAAGGATGACAATGCATTCGTTTACCAGATGCAAGATCAGGCCATGGGCCATTAACAAGAGGGCGTTCTCTGAACACTTTTAGAACAAATACCAGCTGGTTTATTTTCAGCATGCAGACATAATCACATGAATCTCATATCCGATTCACAACAATGCTGTCAGATACATCATAAATGAAAGGCTCCAAACGCTCATTATCATTTCTTAGTCTTAAAAGCAGCACATCACACAGAGATCCAAAATATTAAGTTTACCATTTTAAAGGAGCTTGACAACATTATATACATTTTGTAAAAGATAATAAAAAGCACTGTTTAGAGAATTTATTACCCAACTATTCCAAATATTCTTCAGACATGGTCTTTTCTATTATAGACTTTGGAACAGCAAATTTCTTTTCTGTCAAGAATTCTTTGAAGGCCAAGGAAGTTTCAGAATGCAGTTGAAACATATCAGTAAATTTTGGCTATTGTATTCAAAACACTACAGTCACAGAAATAAAACAAAGGGGTAAAAAAGACAACTCACCCCTGATTGCAGGGAACTGTCTGCACATGGCACTGGTAAATAGGACTATATCTGATAGATCCTGGCAATTAACCAATTAATTTTTAAGAGAGATCTGAACCACTCAGATATCTTTTACATAAATATTAGCCAATTGAAATAATCTCCAGGTCTAGTGCATGGAGAGATCGGTCATGCTAACCCGGGCCATTTCTATTAGAACATGATGGAATATAAAATGGACCCAGGGGGAGAGGTTAGGGGGGAGAGACAGAGAACTATTCTTCCACAAACATGGTCTTTGCTGATTTAATGTATTTTGCAGTTCCAACTGCCAGATTAACCTTTCAGAAGATTTAACAAACTAATTAATATGCAATTAATATTCTACCTAGCATTTAAGAAAGAACACAAGTTAATTCAGAGAAAGCATTGGTTTTGCACTTCAAGTGAGTTTCTTTATTGACTTGATTCTGAGATGTGTTCAACACACTATCACCCACTGATTTCTCTTCTACTCAGAGTTGTCACTTGGGTATGGAAGTGATGGGTTGGTCCTGGAAGTGACGGATTCGTCACTTCTGCCCCGCACCCCTCTAGGGACAGCCCTGCTTCTACTTATCAAATGATTAGCAGCCTAAGTTTATAAGGAGCATGCAAGGGAATTTTCAAAAAAATTGCACCTCTTTTGCTTCTTTATCATGAATGAAGTCTGAAATATTTGGGTGGTTGGTTTAATTTCTTTTTACTGGAGATATCACACTGGTTTTGCTGGAAGATTCTGGCAGGGGTTCCTTATATCTTAAATGAAGCCGTAGTGTTGATAACTTCCTTCAATGACTAATATTCTGGAAAAGGATAAGTCTTAATAAAGTCAAAAGTAGTAAACAGTTCCCTCTCAGTTTCTAATATTAGTCTCTTGACTCCTCTAACTTTGTCATTTCAATAGTTCTCCAATCACTAGGGTCTTCCAGGCTAGATAATTCAAGCAAAATTAAACGAAAACTTGCAGACCTTCCTTATGCATTATAAAGAAGCAAAAAGGATCACTAATCCAATTTGTTTTCCTTAGCAAGTCACCTTTAAGAGATAAGCAGCAAGCTGTGTCATTTGTAATAGAATAGAGAATCTTCAATTAAAAAATAGTGGCCCTCCCCAAAAATTGTTTAAAAGTTAAAGAAACCAACGTTTCTACAGTTTGTTGCAGAAAAAAGGAGGTAACTAACAATTACTGTTCATATGAACATTTATTACAGTGAATTCTATAGAGCCTATTACTGCACTAGTGCATGCATGACCAGTAATTGCTAACTCGCCCATTCCTCTGCTCCAAACATAGATTTAAAAACACTTTTTAGAAAAATTAGTAATTTATCAATATTGACGACTATTTTCTTTGTAAAGAATCCTCTTCATTTACATTTATTCAGCCTGCTGCTTTAATCTTTTTAAACTGGATGAGAATCACATGGTTAAAACACAACCAGAAGACTATATAACAGTTGTACAAAGGGCATTTACAAAAGTGGTCTTTTTGCCTTTGCTTAAGGGAAGGGAATGGATAAGAAATGAGTTCTCCCTGGGGAACCAAGGGAACTATATTAACAAGCTCGTTCCAGTCACCTTTTGTTATTATGGACCCCCTACACACCGTGCTCACTCCAAGCCATCATTACAATTTTTTGTCTCAAGAAACATTTTTGGATCTTGACAAACCCAGTTTTACAGTAAACGAGCTATGCTAGCTCAGACAGCTACTCAAAAAACAATAGAAAAAACTATCATGCTCCATTTAAAAAAAGATGTTATGTATAACTTATTCATGACATACATGAGGCTACAATATTGAGCACAGATGTCCTGACACAACGCCCCAGCCACCAACAACTATGTGCAGTGATTGATGTAGCCTTCTTGGATTATGTACCATTAACATGCTCCAGTGTGATACACCAAGAGCTGTCCACCACCTTATCTCTGGCAAATAATCAGTTCAGAAAAGGCCCACTGCAGCATAATCTCTGTGGATTGAGGCCAACAGACTAATTCAACAATCAATGGTTTATTTTAAATTTCACTCCCTGGGTGCAGAGGACAATGTGTTAGCTCTAGGCAAGAGGTGCAGGAAGTTTTATGTTAGCTTTTCCTTTTGCCTTTCAAGTCAGCAATTGACTTGAAAGGCAATTCATCTCCACCCTGCAAAAACAACAGTAAGATATCCAAAAGTCTTTGTTTCATTATGTCATCTCTTCAGCTGATACCATGAAGTTACTAGTTTGTTGCCCTGGCCACTTTGGGTGCCATTATCTCCAAATACATTTGAATGGTAAAGACTAAGTTTCAGCTGCCTGAGGATATTCTGAATTTGTTTAAATTTCAAGTTTCAAGACACTTCAGCTGAATAATTCAACCTGCCACAGGATAAAATTAGACTGATGGAGGTTTAGGTGATGCAGCAGGCCACAGGCAGAATTGCAGAGAAGGAGCAGAGGGAGAGAGATCATCCTTTGGAAGAGGTTATTTTTTGTCAGCGTATGTAGTACTGTTATGAACATTAATACCCTTACACAACAGGAAAAGACTAAACTATAGTGTCTGTATTTTGTATCAAAAGGCAGCAGATGAGACAGGAAGGTGGTTTAGATTTGAGTAGAAAAGTAAGCACTCCTCAGAAGCTATGCTGTACAGCTGGGTAGCCCATTAACCAATGCCAAACCTGTTTGCGTCATATGATCTGCATTTGTGATCGGATTAAAACATTTTGGCAAGAGATAGAGAGAAATAAAATCTACCACAGATCACGAAATAACCCAGCTGCGACAGTTGGGGATTGTGATCTCCAGCCTAATCTCTTATTCAGCAAAGGGATTTATAGATGCTTTCTTAGGTACCTAAAGCTGTTCTGCATTACTGGCTCTGTTTTAAGCCTCCAATTTTTCTTTGGTACAGCTTGGTGCATGAAATTATTGGGCACTAGCAAGAGACCCAGGTAGATACAAAGATATTCAGAGGGCCTTCTGTTGCACAAGGTGGCTCTTCCTTTCCAAGATGTTTTCAAGATATTTTGCTGTAAGAGGTGCGCTGGCCACCTGGATTTTGTTATCGGCTCCAAGTGGCAGAGTCTAAGTTCACAGTTTAAGTATCTACATGAGGAATAAATATTTAATAATGGACCCAGTGAACAGAAAAGACGGTTACTCACCTTTGTAACTGGTGTTCTTCAAGATGTGTTGCTCATATCCATTCCAGGTAGGTGTGCGCGCCGCACGTGCACGTTTGCCGGAAACTTTTTTACCCTAGCAACTCCAGTGGGCCGGCAGGTCGCCCCCTAGAGTGGCACCACTATGGCACATGTTATATACCCCTGCCAGCCCGCCTGCTTCTCAGTTCCTTCTTGCCGGTTACTCCGACAGTGGGGAAGGAGGGCGGGTGTGGAATGGATGTGAGCAACACATCTCGAAGAACACCAGTTACAAAGATGAGTAACCGTCTTTTCTTCTTCGAGTGATTGCTCATATCCATTCCAGGTAGGTGAATCCCAAGCCTTACCTAGGCGGTGGGGTCGGAGTGAGAAGTCGCGGCATGGAGCACTGCAGAGCCAAAGGCCGCATCATCTCTGGACTGCTGGACCAGGGCGTAATGGGAAGCGAATGTGTGGACCGATGACCAAGTCGCCGCCCTACAAATGTCTTGGATCGGCATGCGGGCAAGGAAAGCCAGCAATGACGCCTGTGCCCTGGTGGAGTGTGCAGTCACACGGCCCGCAGAAACATGCGCCAGGTCATAACAGGTCCTGATACAGGAGGTAACCCAGGAAGATATCCTCTGCGAGGAAATCGGTAGCCCCTTGACCCGGTCCGCTACCACCACGAATAGTTGGGGGGACTTGCGGAACGGTTTGGTCCTGTCCACATAAAACGCTAGCGCCCGACGGACATCTAGCGAGTGGAGTTGTTGCTCCCTGCGGGACGAATGGGGCTTTGGGAAAAAGACGGGAAGGAAGATCTCCTGGTTAATGTGAAAAGCTGAGGCCACCTTGGGTAGAAAGGCAGGGTGTGGTCTCAGCTGCACCTTGTCCTTATGGAAGACCGTATACGGGGGATCTACTGTGAGGGCCCGTAGTTCCGACACCCGTCTAGCTGAGGTGATGGCTACTAGAAAGGCGGTCTTCCAGGAGAGGTAGAGCAGGGAGCAAGTCGCTAACGGCTCAAATGGAGGGCCCATGAGCCGAGTTAGGACCAGGTTGAGATCCCATGAATGGGCAGGAGGACGGGCCTGTGGATAGAGACGTTCCAGCCCCTTCAGGAATCTCGCCACCATAGGATGGGAGAAGACGGAACATCCGTCCCCTCCGGGATGAAACGTGGAGATAGCCACTAGGTGAACACGAAGGGACGATAACGCCAGACCCTGAGCCTTGAGGGACCAGATGTAGTCCAGAATAGTGGTGATGGGAACTTCCGTAGGGAGAAAACCTTTCTCCGAACACCAACAGGAGAAACGCTTCCACTTAGCCGAGTAAGTAGCCCTGGTGGAAGGCTTCCTACTGCCCAGGAGAACCTCCCGAACCGGGGTAGAGCAGTGTAACTCGGAGCCGGTCAACCACGCAGAAGCCATGCCGTAAGGTGCAGGGACCGAAGGTCCAGGTGACAGAGCCTGCCGTGGTCCTGGGTGATCAGGTCCAGATGAAGCGGCAGGGCAACTGGGTTGGCTACTGAGAGGTCCAGCAACATGGGGTACCAATGTTGCCTGGCCCACGCTGGAGCGATCAGAATCACGCGAGCTCTGTCTCTGCGCACCTTGAGGAGGACCCTGTGTACCAGCGGAAAGGGAGGGAACGCATAAAACAGATGGGTCGCCCATGGGATAAGGAAGGCATCCACTGTCGACCCGGGCTCCCGACCCTGAAAGGAGCAGAATGTCTGACATTTCCTGTTCTCCTTGGACGCGAAGAGGTCCATCCGGGGACGACCCCACCTCTGGAAGAGTGAGAGGGCAACGTCCGGGCAGAGGGACCACTCGTGTGAGCCGAAGGACCTGCTCAGTCGATCCGCTAGAGTGTTTCATACTCCCGGGAGATAGGAGGCGGAAAGGTGAATGGCATGGGCTATACAAAACTCCCAGAGTCGCATCGCCTCGTGACATAGGGGAGAGGACCTGGTGCCGCCCTGCTTATTGATGTAGAACATGGTTGTCGTGTTGTCGGTGAACACCGCGACACAACGACCTTGAAGGTGATGAATGAACGCTTGACAAGCAAGATGGACCGCTCTCATCTCCCGTATGTTGATGTGGAAGTCCAGCTCCTGAGGGGTCCACAGGCCCTGAGTTCTCAGAGCGCCGCTGTGCGCCCCCCAACCCAGATCTGAGGCGTCCGTCGTCAGGGATGCCGAGGGTTGGGGCGGATGGAACGGGAGCCCTGCACAGACTATGGACTGGTCCAGCCACCACCGAAGGGAGTCCAGTACCCCTTGGGGGACGGTGACAACTGTGTCCAACGAATGTCTGGCCGGCCGGTACTGCGCGATGAGCCAAGATGGAAGAGGCCTCATGCGGAGTCGCGCATATGCTGTCACGAACGTACAGGCTGCCATATGTCCCAGGAGGGCCAGACATGTTCTTACAGAGGTCAGCGGGGCCGCCTGCAAGCGCAGAATGATGGTCGATAGCGACTGGAACCTGGGCAAGGGTAGCAAGGCCCTGGCCAGGGTAGAGTCCAGAACGGCCCCGAGGAACTCTATCCTCTGCGTGGGGAGCAGAGTAGACTTGTCCACGTTGATCACGAGGCCCAGTGCAGCAAAGAGGCTGCTGATCCTGCGGACGTGGTCGCGGACCTGTAGCTCCGATGTGCCCCGGACCAGCCAGTCGTCGAGGTAGGGGAACACGTGAATGCGGTCGCGCCGAAGGTATGCGACGATGACTGCCATGCATTTCGTGAACACCCTCGGGGCCGTAGAGAGGCCAAACGGGAGGACCGCAAATTGATAATGTTGGCGGTCGACCACAAAGCGAAGGAAACGCCTGTGCTGGGGGGATATGGCGATATGGAAGTAAGCGTCCTGCATGTCGAGGGCGGCGTACCAGTCTCCAGGATCCAGGGACGGGATGATGGTCCCAAGGGATACCATACGGAACTTCAACTTCACCATATACTTGTTGAGTTCCCGCAGGTCGAGGATAGGCCTGAGGCCCCCCTTGGACTTGGGGATTAGAAAGTAGCGGGAATAAAACCCCTTGCCCTTCTCGCTTTCTGGAACCTCCTCTATGGCTCCCTTGTCTAGGAGCGTCTGCACCTCCTGACGGAGGAATTGCTCATGAGAGGGGTACCTGAGGAGGGACGAAGGTGGGGGCGGGGCAATGAAAACTGCAGGCGATAACCGGCCTGTACAGTGTGGAAGACCCAACGGTCCAATGTTATTTGGTCCACGCCTGGAGGAAAAACGAAAGACGGTTGGAAAACTGCGGGGAAGGATCCGAAGGGGAAACTGGTACAGCGCCCTTGGGCGCACCTTCAAAATGAAGGCTTGGGTCCGGGAGGGGCCTTGGCGGAGCCTTGGTTTTGCCCCGTTTGGCCACCCGACTGTCTGCGTCTATTGTTCCTGCCGCGGCGCCTATTAAGGTCCTGCCGTGGACAGAACTGAGGATACGACCGACGCTGCTGCTGCTGGTTCTGCTGTCGGAAGGGCCTGCACTGTGTTGCAGGCGTATGCATCCCCAAAGACCGTATGATGACCCTATTGTCCTTAAGGTCCTTTAGTCTGGGGTCTGTCTTATCAGAAAACAGGCCCTGGCCTTCGAAGGGGAGGTCCTGGATAGTCTGCTGGAGCTCTGGCGGAAGGCTAGAGACCTGGAGCCAAGAAATGCAGCGCATCGTAAGCCCTGAGGCAAGGGTCCGAGCGGCCGAGTCCGCAGCATCTAAGGAGGCTTGCAGTGAGGTCCTCGCTACCTTTTTGCCCTTGTCAAGAATGGGGGTAAATTCCTGACGTGCGTCCTGCGGCAACAGCTCTGCAAATTTGCCCACCGCTACCCAGGAGTTAAAAAAGTAGCGGCTAAGGAGGGCCTGCTGGTTCGAGACCCTGAGCTGTAGCGCCCCCACTGAATAGACCTTACAGCCCAGGAGGTCCATCCGCCTCGCCTCCTTAGACTTGGGCGCCGGGGCCTCTTGACCATGGCACTCCCTGTCATTCACCGACTGGACCACAAGGGAGCAGGGTGTCGGGTGAACGTGTAAGTATTCATAGCCCTTAGAGGGGGCCATGTACTTTCGTTCCACTCCTCAAGCGGTTGGAGGGATGGAGGCTGGTGACTGCCAGATAGTGGTGGCGTTGGCCTGAATAGTCTTGATGAAGGGCAGGGCCACTCTGGTAGGCGCATCGGCGGAGAGGATGCTCACCACCGGGTCCTCGACTTCAGAGACCTCCTCTGCTTGAATGTCCAGGTTCTGCGCCACATGCCTGAGGAGGTCCTGATGTGCCCTAAGATCTAGAGGGGGAGGGCTGGAGGACGAGGTACCTGCCACCGCCTCATCAGGGGAAGACGACGAGGAGACCCCTGGCAGCAGAGCGTCCACAGGGGGTTCTCTCTGGGGCTGCACCTCCGTGTCTGGAGGGAGCTCTGGGTCCTGGTGGCTGGACCTGTCCTCTGCTTCCGGGGAGGGAGGAGGTCGAGACACCGTTGCCTCTGGTGGCCTGCGTTCCGCCGCAGGGCAGGGAGTGATATGTTGTGAACCCTGGGCTTGGCGGTACCCCCAGGGGGTCCAAAACCCCCACTGCTGAGGCCCTCGTTCTTGAGGCGGAGGGTCCTGAAACAGGGCTGCATGTCTGTCCTGTCCCAGCGTATAGGCGCTCTCCGCCTGAGAGGACACAGATGGTTCCCTTGAAGGCCATGGAGGCGCCGAGCCAGTTTGATAGACCTCTCTATACGCCGACGCCGACGATCTCCTCAGTGCCAAGGATCGGTACCATGAGTTGTACCGGTGCCGGGATCAGGACCGGGAATGGCGTGGTAGTCGGTGCCAGGATCCGGATCGGGATCTGCCTCGAGGTTGGTGCCAAGAGCGGGACCGCGATCTGCATTCAGTGCGGTGCCGGGATGGTGCTGGGGATCGGGACCTGCCACCGACACGGTGCCGGGAGGTCGAACGGGATCGGGACCTACCACCGGCTCGGTGCTGGGAGGTCGACCGAGGAGCTGAACGCCGAGGTGAATGGCTCCTAGAGTCTCGGTGCCGGTGGTAAGAGGAGCCAGACCGGGACCGTGCAGATGCTGATCGGCGCCGCAAGTGCGACCGGTACCGGCGAGGAGAATGGTGCCGGGACTGCGAGCGGCACCCAGAGCGCGAGCGTTCACGTCTCCGGGGCGATCGGTGCCTGACTCCAGAGACGGCGCTCTCAGCATGGGCTTGCCTCTGGAGGTTACCCGCCCCGGGTGTACCGTGGCTTGAGGCTGCGATGGCTCAGTGAGTGCTATCAAGTCCCGTGCCGAGGCGAAGGTCTCCGGCGTAGATGGGACTAACAGCTCGACCCCTGATCTCAAGGGGGAGCTAGGAGGGGCCAGACTCGACTGACCTTCCGAGCCCAGAGTCGACAGCAGCCCTGCAGGCGGTGCCGTGGCCAAGGTAGGTGCCGGGCGTTCCACTCGAGCCTGCCTAGATGGTGTTCCAGACGTCGAGGGTCTTGGATCGGTTCCCGGTGCCGGGGATGGACGGTGCCGGGGGGTCTTGCCGGTGCCGGCGTGGTCCGGTGCCGGAGTAGAAGTGGCCGGTTGCGCTGCCGGTACCAGACTCAGTGCCGCTTCCATTAGGAGAGCGCGGAGTCTTTGATCCCTCTCCTTCTTTGTGCGAGGCGTAAAGGCCTTGCATATACGACACTTCTCAATGATGTGCGATTCCCCCAGGCACTTGAGGCACGCGTCGTGGGGATCGCTAGTCGGCATCGGCTTCTTGCATGCCGAGCACTGCTTGAAGCCCGGCGAACCAGGCATGAGCCCGGTGCCGGGCGCCGGGAAGAGCAACGGCCCACCCGCGAATAAGTTCTACAACTATATACAATAAACAACTAACTACTATACTACCTTAAACTGTCTTTGAAACTATTTACAACTACAACAACAAACAGTATACAAGGAAGAGCTAGGGACGTGGAGGACAGCAAGCCGCACTCCACAGTTCCAGCAACCGACACGGCGGTAAGAAGGAACTGAGGAGCGGGCGGGCCGGCAGGGGTATATATCAAGTGCCATAGTGGTGCCACTCTAGGGGGCGACCTGCCGGCCCACTGGAGTTGCTAGGGTAAAAAAGTTTCCGGCAAACGTGCACGCACGGCGCGCACACCTACCTGGAATGGATATGAGCAATCACTCGAAGAACTATAAATTCATATGAAAAATGCAGTTATGTCAGGAGTTCTAGTAAGTCTCTCCCGCATAGAACTCTATCTTTACCTGAAGGAACACAGTTCGTAAAGGCTCCTTAGTAGACCAAAATGAAAATTTTGCAACAGAAAGTCTTTCTGTTTGGAAATGCCTGTTGGTCAACACTGACATATTCCTGCAAGACTCCTACTGAAATGGAACATTTCCATTTTTCATTCTGAAGCAACTGTTACAAACTGATGATATAAAAGAATAAAATAAAATTAACAAAAAATTACCAGTCAGAATACCAACAATTACAATACCAATTACTATGCTACCTATTGAAGAAATTACCAATTCTATCCTGGGAAACACTGACTCTGAAAATGATTTGGGGCTCATGGTGGATAATAAATTGAACATCAGGTCCTAGTGTCATGCTATGGCCAAAACAACAAATGTGATCCACGGATGGATGCATAAGAGACTCAGCTTGTGCAGTAACTGAGATTCTTCGAGATGTGTCCCCCATGGGTGCTCCACTGCAGGGGGCAGTGCATTCCAGTGCCGTCACTCGGAGATTTTGCTAGCAGTGTCTGGTCGGGGCACACGTGTACAGTAGCTGTCTCATTGTGGCGCTGATACCTCTTCTGGCATGCGCACACCCTGACCCCCTCAGTTTCTTCTCTATCGTGGAGCAGTGATTCTTACTCAGAAGTAGAGGGGAGGAGGCTGGGTAGTGGAGCATCCACAGGGGGTCACATCTCAAAGAACCTCAGGTTAATTCATCTCCTCAGAGCCATGAAGGAATTTCCCTGGATCGGGATGGAGGACTTCTCCTCTCATAGGACAATGGATATCATGTCGTTGAGGGATATTTTTATGGTTTTTCTGTGCACAGATTTAGGTGGTTGGAATTGCACCCTAAAAGCTACCCATGGGTCCCATTGTGGCCATTGTAGCTGGAGTGGCATGGGTGGGCATATCCATGGGTTAGCCAGGCATGGAGGAAGACCCTTATTTGGATCTGATTTTCTTTTGTATTTGGTTGTTGTTAGGGAAGAATAGCCAGAAAAGAAGACAGCTTCCTTGTCTTCACCTTCTTCATCGCTTGAAAACGGTGGTGCGATGGGAGAGTGGGGTTGGTCTGGTGCCACAGGTACCGGTGAATCCACAATACCATGTAGAGAAGAGCTCGGTGCCAATGCAATCTGAGTTGCTGTGGTTTGGCAGACATCAGTGCTGCTGCTTTTGGTGCTGATCGCTTCTGTATGGCCTTTCTTGGCACCAGGGTGTCTTGATTAGGTTATTTTATGCTCTGTGCCACTATCATCAGTGCTGAAGGGGATGCCATGATTTGTGGTGTTTGTTGCGGTGCCATTGTCTTCACTAGGGTCAGGGGTGAAAGTAACTTAAAGGACTTGCCAGTACTCTGGAATCCTGAGGAGGGGCATGGCCTCCACTGGAAGAGGTGGAGCCTTTAAATCCCCAGGCCCTTTAAATCAGGATTTAAAGGGCCCGGGGCTAGGGCTGTGGTAGCAGCAGCTGAGAGCCCCAAGCTCTTTAAATCACCCCCTGAACTCCCAGCTGCAGAGGTGGCTGAGAGCCCTGGGGTTCAGGAGCAATTTAAATGGGGAGATTTAAAGGGCCCAGGGCTCTAGCTGCTGCTACTGCAGCAGAGCCCCAGGCCTTTTAAATTGCCGATGGAGCCCCAGGGCTCCAGCAGCAGGGCCCGGGACTTCAGTTGCCGCTACCCTCCTGGGCTCTTTAAATCATCTCCAGAGACCTGCTGCTGGAGCCCTGGGGTAGCGGCGGCAGGGCTCTGGTGACTATTTAAGGGCCCAGGGTGGTAGAGGCAGCGGGAGCCCCGAACCCTTTCAATAGCCACCAGAGCCCTGCCGCCGCTACCCCAGGGCTCCGGCAGGCTCCGGGGGCTATTTAAAGGGCCCGGGCCCTTTAAATTGTCCTGGAGCCCTGGGGTGGCGGCAGTGGGGCTCCAGCGGTGATTTAAAGGACCCGGGGTGATAGCGGTGGCAGGAGCCCTGTGTCCTTTAAATTGCCACCCAAGCCCCGCAGCCGCTATCCCAGGGCTCTGGCAGCAGGGCTTTGGGCTCCAGCCCTTCAAATTGCTGCCTCAGGAAGCTGGTCCACCCCGGTATGGCACACCAGCTCTTGCCAGCAGGGATGGCAGGTTTGTTGAAATTTTGGTGGTGGCCAGAACCTGCCCCTGCCCAAATTCTGCCCCCTCAAACTCCACCCCTCACCTGCCCAAGACTCTGGGAGGGAGTTTGGGTGGGGGAGGAGGTCTGGGGTGCAGGACCTGAGCTTGGGCAGGGGACTGGGGTGCAGGGTGCATGCTCTGGGAGGGAGTTTGGGGATGGGAGGGAGTGTGGAGGGAGGTTAGAGGTGGATTTGGGATGTGGCTGGGGATGAGGGGTTTGCGGTGTGGGAGGGAACTCAGGGCTGAGGTAGAGGGTTAGGGTGAAGGGGGATGAGGGCTCTGGCTGGGGCTGGGGATGAGGGTTTTGGGGTGCTGGAGAGGCTCAGGGCTAGAACAGAGAGTTGAGGTACAGCGGATGAGGGCTCTGGCTGGGGGTGTGGGCTCTGGGGTTGGGCACGGCTTGAGATGAGTTTGGGGTGCAGGCAGGCTGCCCTGGGACTGGAGCCAGAGAGAAGGCCTCCCCCCAGCCCTATCCCTGCTGGCAGCAGCGAGTTCTGGGGTAGGGACCCCCTTCTCCCCCCGGCAGCACACTCATTCCCCCACTGTCACTGCACGTGATCCTAGGGCCTCTCTCAGGTCCAGGCATCCCCCTCGTCTCCCCTGTGCTGGGTGCCATGCCAGGGGGGGAGTCTGCCATCACATGTGTGCCTTCTCCCCTGCTGCTGCCCCTCATTGTAGCTTCACTGAGGCTGCCCCTTGCCCAGCGTGGGGCAAGAGCAGTGACTACAGGCAGGGGTGTGGCTGTACCGGTGGAGTGTCCCACTGGAAAATGAAAGGGTCTGAGGGGAAATGGCAGCCTGCCCTGGCAGTAGTGAGGGGGATACTAGGACCCTGTGGCGGCACTAAATGCAGGCAGGCAGCATGGAGCTGCAGTGGATGGGGAGAGACAAATGCTCTGCTCCGAGACCCAGGGAGGTGCATGGGGGCAGCAAAGGGGGGCCGGGGCACACTTGGGGAGGCACGGGGGGCAGCAGGTAGGGCCAGAGGGGAGACCCGACCCCGAACATTCATGGAGCCAGGCTCCCAGACCCTCAATTTTGCTGGGGCCAGGAGACAGAGTCAGAGAGGGAGAGAATGCTCCATTTTCTTGCCGGCAGCTACTGCACTTTTTCTCGCCGGTCCTCCGTACCGGCCTGTACCTGCTTACTTTCACCTCTGGTTGGGGCAGACAGTGCTGTGGAGCAGAAGGAGGAGGCTGAACGGTACCTGCTGCTCAACTCCTTAGCTTTGCCGGCAGAGGTCCCTTGCTGGATGGTGCCGGAGGTGCCCAGTGTATCGAAGGTGCTCACTCTACAGGAGCTCGGCACTGAGGGCACAGAGCTCACTGGAGACTGTTTCTTTTTTAAACGGTTCTCAGCTTGGAGATGATGAGGCTCTCTCTTTGCTTTCGCTGAGGACGAGGCACTCACTTTGTCCAGTGACATGGCCCCAGGGGAGCCACTTGTGGATTCCGTTGGGGAGGTCAACGTTTTCTCCATTAGGTTCAGTTTTAGGCGGAGATCCCTATCTCTTCTTGCCCTTGCCTTTAAGTTACTACAGTGATTGCACTTCTGTGGGATGTATGACTCCCCCAGGCAGCAGACACAGAGTGAATGCTAGGGTGACCAAATGTCCTGATTTTATAGGGACAGTCCCGATTTTTGGGGCTTTTTCTTATATAGGCTCCTATTACCCCCTACCACCAGTCCCAATTTTTCACACTTGCTGTCTGGTCACCCAGGTGAATGCCCGTCTAAGACCAGCATGGCGTCCTTGCAAGACGCACACTTTTTAAAAACTGGGGATCCAGAAATTTTTGGTGTTGTCCCTCTTCAAGGTTTTGGGGACTGAGAGAAAGAAAGTGGTTTTTTTGTTTTGTTTTTTTTAACACTACGCTATTGAAAACTACATCTACTTAAATCCAAGCTTAAGCTAACTATTAACACTATAAGTACTATCTTAAATCTTTAAAATCTAATTTTTTTTTTATTTTTTTTTGTTACAGGTAGGGACAGAATGTAGAGAAGGAACTGAGGGAGTCGGGGCATTCGCGTGCCAGAAGAGGGATCAGCGCTGCCACAAGACAGCTACTGCGCATGTGCGCCCCGACCAGACACTGCAAGCAAAATCTCTAATTGACGGCGCCAGGACACACTGCCAGCTCAAGTGGAGCACCCACAGGGACACCACTAGAAGAAATAGGGGAATATTGAGTAGGACGAGAAAAGTTATTTTACCTCTGCTTGGCACTGTGTACCACAGATGGAATCCTGTGTCCAGTTCTGGTACCCACAATTCATGAAGGATGTCGATAAGCTAGAGAGGATTCAGAGAAGAGCCATGGGAATGATTAAAAGATTGGAAAACATGCCTTATAGCCCTAAGCAAAATAGACTGAGCTCTTTGAGTCTAATACAGAGACAGTTAAGAGGTGACTTGTTCACAGTCTAAGTATCTACGTGAGGAATAAATATTTAATAATGGGCTTTTGAATCCAGTAGAGGCAGGTCTAACACAATCCAAATGCAGATTGGAAATAAGATGTACATTTTTGACTGTGAAAGCAATTAATGATTGGAACAATTGACCAAGGATCATGATGGATTCTCCATCACTGACAATTTTTAAATCAAGATTGGAAGTTTTTCTAGAAGATGTACTCTAGGAATCATTTTGGGAACTTCGATGGCCTGTGTTCTACAAGAGCTCAGACTAGATCACCACAATGGTGCCTTCTGGTCTTGCAATCTATGAATCAGAATTCCAGTTACCAAACCAATTACTAATTTCAGTAGTAATTACCAGCTACTATTTAGAATGCCAAAAACGTATTACAATACCAATTACCAAATTACAATACTATTGTATATTATAGTATCAGAGGGGTAGCCGTGTTAGTCTGGATCTGTAAAAGCAGTAAAGAGTCCTGTGGCACCTTACAGACTAACAGATGTATTGGAGCATGAGCTTTCGTGGGTGAATACCCACTTCATCGGATGCATGTAGTGGAAATTTCTAGGGGCAGATATATATATGCAAGCAAGACGCAGGCTACAGATAACGAGGTTAATTCAATCACAGAGGATGAGGCCCTCTTCTAGCATTTGAGGTGTGAAAACCCAGGCCAGCCAACTACAAAAGCAGTTTCTCCTCTGTGGTTATAGACGTCTGTTAGTCTATAAGGTGTCACAGGACTCTTTGCTGATTATATATTATAATTATATTACATTTTAATTTAAAAATTAAACACTATTTTTAAAATACAAATAAAGTAAAAATATGAAAAAAATCCAAGTGAAATGTTTTGATTGACCTGAAACAATATTCCCTCTGCCCCCCAAAAAAATTTTATTTTGCTGGAAATTTTGATATTTCAACTTTGTTCCAGTTCACAGTGGGAAAAAATTGAAAATCCAACCAGCTCTATTCCTTAGCGAAAGTTACCCTTCTCCATTATAATCAGCAAAGTTGAAGATACTGTACCTCTTTCAGAAGGCTGATCTTAAAATATTTAACTTCACACACCATTAAATCAAGCAAGGATGGTAAACAGGATTGTTATGACCGATGAAACAAGCCAAACAAAGATGTTTCTAGCTGTGCCTCCTGGAACATGGCGCCTTAATTGGAAGAAAGAATTACATCTGCAGGGATATTGTGCTGTTTCTGAATCTTGAGTATATGGAGCTGTACATCGTAGCTGTGATGGAAGGTAGTGCTGACTTCTCTATGCATGAGAAAGGGTGCAACACTACCAGGAGTCAAAGGTATCTCTCAGTCAATATGGTACATTAATCTTCATTCAGCAATAAGACTCCCCTCTCACACAGACTGGAGTCTTTGTTAAAAAGTTACTCATCTTGGCAGTAATGATGGTTCTTCAAGATATGTCCCCCTATGAGTACTCCACTGTAGACGTGTGCTTGCTTCCACGGTGCTCATTGAGAATTCCAACAGCAGTCCGTCCTGCCCACCAACATTCAGCTCCCCACCTGCCACGAAGCTAGCTAGGCATGCACGGGCATTCCCTCCTCAGTTCCTTCTCTACTGCAGAGTTAACCAGTGGAGCACCCATAGGGACACACACCTCAAGGAACCATTATTACTGCACAAGGTGAGTAACTTCGAGTAGCGTCCCTATGTACTCCATTGTAGGTGACTCCTGAGCAGTACCCACCACTGGAGGCTAGGACTTCAGAGTCCAATCTGATACAGATGACAGTACTGTGGCATTGAATTGAGCATTCGTAGCCAAATCCTCCAGAAAGGCATAGTGCTCTGCAAAGGTATGCACAGATGCCCAGGTAGCTGCTCTGCATCTCTCATATATAGGTATACCCTTGAGAAGGTGATTGACAAGGAGACTGACCTCATGGGACGTGTGCGTATTGAAGATGGGAGTGTTACTCCACACAGTTGGTAGCAGAGATTAATACAGCCAGAGATCCACTTGGAAAGCCTCAGCTGAGATAGCTGCAACTTTCGATCTATCCACAACAGAGACAAAGAGTCTTGGAGATTTATTAAAGGCTTTTGTCCTATCCAAATAGAAGGCTAAGGCTCTTCTCACATCAAGCATATTGAGAATAACTTCTCTGTTGTCCTGATGAGGTTTGGGATAAAATGTTGGACGCTGAATAAGTTGATTCATGTGAAATGCAAACGTCACTTTAGGGGTGAACTTTGGATGTAGTCTGAGTGTGACCTTGGCCGGGAAGAACACAGTAAATGGGGGATGCACCATCAAAGCTGCACTCTAGCCTGTCTTTCTGGTCGAAGTGATGGCAACGAGGAACACTGTCTCCATGGAAAGGTGAATTAGTGAACAAGTGGCCACGGGTTCAAATGGTAGTCTAGTCAGTCCTTTTAACACTAGATCAAGGGTTCTCAAACTTCATTGCACTGTGACTTCCTTCTGACAACAAAAATTAATACATGACCCCAGGAAGCGGGACAGAGGCCTGAGCCATACTTCCCCAGATGAGCGGGGGGGCAAGCCAAAGCCCGCGCCCTGTCACACCGAGCAGGGGACAGGAGTCGGGGGGCAAAACTGAAGCCCGAGCCACACCACCGTGGGGTAGGGGCCGACGCTGAAATTTCAGATCTTCAGCTCTGGGGTCCTCAGCTGTAACCTGAGCCCAGATGCCCAGCCCTGAAGCCCTCAGGCTTCAGCTTCAGCCTTGGGCTGTGGGGCTCAGACTTTGGCTTCAGGCCTGGGCCCCAATAAGTCTAATGCCAGCCCTGGCGACCCCATTAAAACAGGATCATGACCCGCTTTGGGGTCCTGACCCAGAGTTTGAAAACCACTGTACTAGACTGAGGTCCCATTGGGAGTGAGGGGCTTGAATTGTGGGGAAAGGTTTGTTATGGCTTTAAGGAACTTGTTTCTATTTGGGTGGGAAAAGACTGAATAACCTTCTACCTGCTTGTGGAAGATTGTGATTGCTGCTAAATGAACCTCCAGTGAGCTACCAGAGAGGTCAGATTTCTTTAAGATTAATAGGTAGTCTAGGACAACCAGTAGGGTGGTTGTATTAGGTGACACCCCTGGGTTGGCACCAAATCTGGCACCTCTTCCATTTCTGGAGGTAGGTTGAACATGTAGTATTCTTTCTACTATCTCCTATACCTCCTCAGAGCAAGATACCTCTATGTGCTGGAACCATGAAGGAACTACACTTTGAGTTTCAGGATCTGCAGATTGGGGTGGAGGATGTTTCCCTCATTCTGTGACAGGAGATAAGGAGTGACCGGTAAAGTTACTGGTGGACATATATGTCAGTTGTGACAGGTAAGAGCACCACATCTGCCTGGGCCAGCTGGGGGTGATCAGAATGATGTTCACTTTTTCCCTTTTTATCTTCAGCTGGACCTTCAGTAATAGAGGGAATGGGGGAAAGTCCCAAGGAAAGAGAAGAGCATCTCCCATGGAGTGTTGTCCAATACCCACTCTGGAGCAGTATTGTGGACATTTCTTATTCTGATAAGCAGCAAACAAGTCTATTAGTGGTGTCAGAATATGTCATGTAGAATTGCTGACTATCTCCCATTCATGGTCATGCAAGAATTTGCGGCTGAGACTGTTGGCTGTCATGTTGTGTATTCCGGGTAGGTAGGCCACTGATATTAAGATGTTGTGGAACATGCACCAGTTCCATAGCTTTAGTGCTTCTACACACAAAGAATGAGACCTGGCGCATCCTTGTCAATTTATGTAGTACATACAGGCCACATTGTCCATCATGACCTTTGAATGCGTGTCCTTGATCAGCAGGAGGAAGTAGGTGCATATATTTCTGACCACTTGAAGCTTGAACAGGTTGATATGGAGGCCTGCCTCTGCAAGAGACCACTTGTCCTGTTCTGTGTGACCACTGAGATGCGTGCCCCATCCTATGAGGCAGTGGTCCCCAACCTTTTCATCTGGTGGGCAGTGGAGCATCCACCGAAATGCCGCCGAATTTCTGTGGGGTTTCGGCGGTGATGCCTCTCGATGATGTCTCTTGTCGGTGGCAAGTAGTGTCATCGCTGAATTTCTGCCACGTTTCGGTGGCAACGCCACTCGATGATGCCACTTGCTGCCGACAAGAGATGTCATCGTGAGGCGTTGCCGCCGAAACACAGCAGAAATTCGGCAGCATTTCCATGGATGCTCCTCTGCAAGCCAGGACGTGGGCGTATCTAGATGCCCCCGCGGGCGCCATGGCGCCCATGGGCACCACATTGGGGACCCCTGCTACAAGGGATGCATCAGTAGTTAGAAATAGAGATGGAGAGGACTGAGTAAACGGGATTCCCATTCAGACGTTTATTGGGTTCTTCCACTGGTTCAGGGGTCGGTGTGATGACCGCGTTGACACAGCCTTCCCTGGGGCACACCTTCCATGCTTTTCACGCCCCTGTAGTACCGATACTTCTTTTGCCCAAAGACTCAATGGGCACAGGCAACTGACTTGCTCTGTTGGCTCGGTACTGCACGTGCCTTAGGTACCAACTCTAGATGGCATTGGCACTGTTGGTACCGATGATGCCAGTGGAGCTGGAGATCACTTCTGGCTTGATCGGGGCTCATTATGGGTATTCACAGACCCTTTCATAGTGGTCTTGAATAAGTGGCTCATCTCCTTGGGACCACTTGCCTGCGATGTAGTAAGTTGTGGTGATGGTTCTTGCTGGGACTCCAGGGGTTGAAGGGCTGACTTCAGGAGTTGAAGCCTTAACAATCTGTACTTCCTCGATCTGGGTTTTAGCTGCTGGCACCAATCACACTTTTGTGGATTGCGTTTCCCCCAGACAGCCAACGCACAGCAAACGTCCGTCCGCCACCAGGATAGATTCTTTGCAGCTAATACATTTTCTGAAGCCTAGAGAGCCAGGTATACTCTTGCCCGGGGAATCCCTCCCCACCGGAGTTGGTGGGAGCAAACCCTTTTTCTCTTTTCTCCTTTTTTTGGCACGGCTAACAAAAAACAAACAAGGTATTAAAAGAAAAAAGGCTTCAAGTGAAGCTAAAATTTACAAAAACTATTGGGAGTTAACTATCTATGAATGGAGAGCTCTTAACTCTGTCTCTAGCCAGGGGCTGTTGAGGAGGGAATGCCCACTAGCATCCTGGCTAGTTTTGGGGGAGGCGGGGAGCCGTGCATGCGTGGGCAGGATGGACTGCTATTTAAATTCTCTGATCAGCAGCATGGGGGCATGCACATGCCTACAGTGGAGCACCCACAGGAACACTACTGGAAGAAGAATAGCCTGTTATTACTAGGTGAAGGTCATTAGTAAGGTCAAAAGTATGATTGCATCTTCACATAAATAGATCAGCAGCCCTTCTTCCAGTTGTGGTTTGGTAATGATTTATTGGGAAAAGTGAGCCGGGGGTAGGCGGTATGCCAACGTGAAGGAGGCTGGTATAGGTCAGTACCCAGAGGACAGAATGTTTCTATAAATCAGTGTAGCGAAGATGTTTACGTGTAAATGCATAGCCCTTACATATAGATTTAACCCGATATGCCCTATTGTAGGGCTGTGCAGTAGTAACAATCAGAAAGAGCTCTATGAAATAAGTATCCATTGATTGTTTTGGACCTCTGTTCCTCTATCTGTGTACTGGCCCAGGAGCCTATTATTTCGGGAATGGATATGCTTCTCATTTCCTTTATTTTAAGGCTTGTAACAAGGTGGCTTGCCCCTGCGGGCCTAGAGGCGCCGGGGCTAGCTAAATTAGAGCAGGTGATTCCCTGTAAAGAGCAGCTGGACGCTGCAGAGAGTGGAGGGAGGGAGGGAATGAACTCAGGAGGTTATAGAGACTGTTGTGAGAAAGAGTTCTGCACAGAAGGCCCCAAGATAGCTGCCCCAGCTGGGAAGGGCTGGGAATACTGCTAATGCAGGAAGACCCTCCGGCAACAAGGGAGTTTGGGGCCATGCCCAGCGAAAAGCAGGACAGGATATTTGTGTTTAATTTTTAACGACATTAATAAACCAGACCACAAAGGGGCTGCTACTGGACTTGTAGAAGCTTTTTTGAATTACTGAGGAACAAAGAGAAAACTGAGGTGAGGGGCCAGTTGCAGGGCTGTCCTTCGGCTGTGAGGGTTGCCAGGGAGGAGGCCACTCACTGACAATGCTATTATTGTAATTAAATATGGTAAGTCACTGACTATTACAACTGTCTAATAAAATCGTATTGGTTTCATGTGTGACTGTCTTAAAGAGGGAAATATAGTATCCATTTTAGGATGGATTGTTATTCAATAAGACTGCATGGAACATTGACATCATCTTCTATCCCTGCACATCACATCAAACTGCTTTGCTTTTCCAATACCCTATCGTTGAGTAACCAGGAATTCATCTCTAAAGGTGTCCTCCATGTTGCACTAAAATTGGATACAATTATAAACCCTCCTTTGCAGGGACCTATTCCATGCCTAACGTAGTATTTAGCATCCACTGGTAGAGAGAGAGCAAGGGATGGATGATAACTGCTGATGCTCTCTGGCTTGATAGAAAGGAGACATCGAGTAAGTCATTCAAACAAAAGGAAATCATTCTACAGGACATCAGTTCTCAGAAGGGATTACTCTCCACAATGCTTCACTCTTTGAAGTGATGGTAAGCCTACATTTATTACAAAAGGTAAAGCCTGTAGCAGAGATAATGCGAAAAGCTAGAATAGAGTGCCCCTAACAGTTATACCAGCTCACTTGGGCCATGAAATATCCAAGGACAATTTTGACTCAAGTTACAGCAATGAATAAAATGTGCCTCTTTGTTCTTCCCTTTCCTGGCAGGAAGGCTTAATACCTCGATTATAGAAATACTATTGCAATTATAGAGCAAAAACTGTTTAAAAAAAAAAAGCCCTCATCCTTTAATCAAAAAGCTTTTTTTAAAAAAAAAGGAAACAAGACCTTCTCACCTCATTAAAGAGAAACACCATACTATTTAGGTCACGTCTACACTACTGCACCTCAGTGCAGCTGCACCAATGCAGCACATCTGGTGAAGACACACTATGCCAATGGGAGAACTCTCTTCCGTCAGCATAATTATTCCACCTGCACAAAAGGTGGAAGCTATGTCTCCGGGACAGCATCTCCCACCAACATAAGACCAGTATGGACAGTGCTTAGGTCAATGTAGCTTACGTCGCTCAAGGAGGGGGTGTCTTTTTCACACCCCTAGCGATGTAAGTTACATCAACTTAAGTGGCGGTGTAAACCAGCCCTTGGACTCCGCTATTCTACCCTTGAAAGCCTTCCTCCACCCTACAAAAAACAGAACATATTTTTTCAACCAAGAAATCTGACCAGCTAAAAACAGCTTTTGCACCTGGTGTAAGAATATACTACATATGGATCAATTTTGAAGACAACAGTGAAAATATTTCAGATATATTTACAGAACTATCCCACTATGGTCATTTAGATGACCTTAGTTGGCCTCACTCACATTCACTCCTCAGCTCATCACTTAGAAAAACATTATTTAAAACTAAAGCAGACAGATGTGTATACGATTTTTAAATGCTGTCAGAGGTTACATGCAGACTTTCAACTCCTTCTATTAAATCTCCCCATCAACTGTTTGTCAACTGCATGAATTTCTATTAAGTAGCTATAGTCTGGCCTCATAGCACAGTGTTATAATTCTTGGGAATGAAGAACATACAGTACAAATAAGTCAGCTATTGAGTATTAGAGTTACGGCAGAGAGCTTAATGAGGATGATGCATACACACATTTTTAAAGAAAACTGGTTTCAGTCTGATCGGTTTGTTCAAATGAACATATTGATTTTGGTGCCAATTACTGCTGATTAGTTCATCAACATGGGTGGTTACTTGCCTATTTTAAAAAAAAAACATGACAGAAAAAAGACAGTTACTCACCTTTGTAACTGTTGTTCTTCGAGATGTGTTGCTCATGTCCATTCCAATTAGGTGTGCGCGCGCCGCGTGCACGTTCGCCGGAAGATTTTTACCCTAGCAACACTCGGTGGGTCGGCTGGGCGACCCCTTGAGTGGCACCGCTATGGCACCGTATATATACTCCTGCCGACCCAACGGCCCTTCAGTTCCTTCTTGCTGGCTACTCCGACAGAGGGGAAGGAGGGCCGATTTGGAATGGATATGAGCAACACATCTCGAAGAACAACAGTTACAAAGGTGAGTAATCGTCTTTTCTTCTTCGAGTGCTTGCTCATATCAATTCCAGTTAGGTGACTCTCAAGCCTTAACTAGGCGGTGGGGTCAGAGTGAGATGTCACAGAATGTAGAACTGCTGAGACAAATGCCGCGTCATCTCTGGACTGTTGTACCAATGCATAATGTGATGCAAAGGTTAGGACCGAGGACCAGGTAGCTGCACGGCATATCTCCTGGACTGGTACATAAGCCAGGAAGGCGGCTGATGAAGCGTGAGCCCTAGTAGAATGTGCGGTGAGGTGGCTCATCAGAACATGAGCCAAGTCATAGCAGGTGCAGATGCACGATGTCACCCAAGATGAAATCCTCTGGGAGGAGACAGGTAGCCCCTTCATTCGATCTGCTACTGCGACGAAGAGTTGGAGTGTTTTACAAAAGGCCTTTGTTCGTGCAATATAAAATGCGAGAGGGAGTGCAGTTGCTGCTCTTCGGCGGGAAGAAGACCGGAAGGAAGATATCTTGATTGATATGGAAGGCCGATACCACTTTAGGGAGGAAGGCTGGATGTGGTCGCAGCTGTACTTTGTCCTTGTGAAACACTGTATACGGGGGGTCGACCGTGAGAGCCCGAAGTTCGGAGACTAGTCTTGCCGATGTAATGGCTACGAGGAATGCTGTCTTCCAGGAAAGGTACAGCAGTGAGCAGGTTGCCAGTGGCTCAAAGGGAGCAGCCATAAGTTTGGGTAGAACTAGGTTGAAGTCCCAGTTTGGGGCAGGGCGGTAGACCTGTGGATATAAACGTTCCAAGCCCTTGAGGAACCTCGAAACCATGGGGTGAGAGAAGACTGAGCGGCCGTTCTCCCCTGGGTGGAAGGCAGAGATGGTCACCAAGTGCACCTTTATTGATGAAACCGCTAGGCCGTGTTGTTTTAGGGACCAGAGGTAGTCCAAGATGGTAGGAACCAGTGCCTCGGTAGGAACAGCATTACGCTGCTCGCCCCAGCAGGAGAAATGCCTCCACTTGGCCAGATACGTTAACCTAGTGGAAGGTTTCCTACTACCCAGAAGTACTTGTTGTACCGAGGCAGAGCAGCGTAATTCAGACTGGCTTAACCATGCAGCAACCATGCTGTAAGGTGAAGAGACTGCAGGTCTGGGTGGTGAAGTCTGCTGTGGTCCTGAGTTATGAGATCCAGCCAAAGAGGTAGGGGGATTGGGTTGGCCAGCGAGAGGTCGAGCAACATGGTGTACCAGTGTTGCCTCGGCCACGCTGAAGCAATCAAGATCAGGTGGGCTCTGTCTCTGCAGAGCTTGAGCAGGACCCTGTGGACCAGTGGGAATGGTGGAAAGGCGTAAAGGAGATGGTTCGTCCATGGTATCAGGAATGCGTCTGATAGGGAGCCCGGGGAGTGACCCTGGAAGGAGCAGAACACATGGCATTTCCTGTTCTGGCAGGAGGCAAAGAGATCTATGAGGGGAGAACCCCACTTCCGGAAAACAGAATGAATAACGTCCGGACGAATCGACCACTCGTGAGACAGGAAGGCTCTGCTGAGGTGATCCGCCAGAGTGTTCTGAACCCCTGGGAGAAAAGACGCTACCAGGTCGATCGAGTGGGCTATGCAAAAGTCCCAGAGCTGGATGGCTTCCTGACAAAGAGGGGAGGAACATGCGCCGCCCTGCTTGTATATGTAAAACATGGCCGTTGTGTTGTCTGTGAACACTGAGACACAACGATCTTGTTTATGTTCTTGAAACGCCTGGCACGCGAGGTGGACTGCCCTCAGCTCCCATACACTGATGTGCAAGGTCAGTTCTTGAGCTGACCAAAGGCCTTGAGTGTGGAGATCCTAAAGGTGGGCTCCCCAACCCAGAGACGACGCGTCCGTGGTCAGGGCCATTGAAGGTTGAGGTGGGTGGAAAGGCATCGCTGCGCAGACCAGGGCGGGCAACAGCCACCAGTTCAGGGAGTTTATGATGCTCAGGGGGATCGTGAGGATCATGTCTATGTTGTCTCTACCCAGGTGGTATACCGAGTTGAGCCAAGTTTGAAGGGGACGGAGGCGTAGTCTGGTGTGTTTGGTCACGAACGTGCAGGCCGCCATGTGACCTAGGAGGCTGAGACAAGTGCGAGCCGAAGTTGTCGGGAAGTTTTGCAGGCCTTGGATAATTGATACCATCACCTGAAACCGGGGCTGTGGTAAGCAGGCTCTGGCTAGAGTGGAGTCCAGGATGGCCCCAATGAAGTCTATTCTCTGAGCGGGAACCAGAGTGGATTTTTCTATATTGATCATCAGGCCTAGTTGCCTGAATAGGTCCTTGATGATGCCCACATGATGGGTGACTTGTGTCTTGGAGGTCCCTCGAATGAGCCAGTCGTCGAGAAACGGGAAGATGTGTACTCAACGACGACGGAGGGAGGCGGCGACTACAGCCATCCATTCTGTGAATGCTCGTGGGGCCGTAGAAAGGTCAAACAGAAGAACCGTAAATTGAAAATGTTGATGGTTGACCACAAAACAGAGGTATCGTTTGTGTGGTGGGTAAATAGTGATGTGAAAATACGTGTCCTTCATATCAAGGGCGGCATACCAGTCTCCAGGATCCAACAACAGGATGATGGTCTCCAGGGATACCATGCGGAACTTCAACTTTATCATGATTTTGTTGAGTCCTCGCAGGTCTAGGATAGGTCTCAGACCTCCCTTTGCTTTGGGGATTAGGAAATAGCGGGAATAAAACCCCTTGCCCCTCGAGTCTTTCAGTACCTCCTCTATAGCTCCCATGGTTAGGAGTGTCCCTACCTCTTGCAAGAGGAAATGCTCGTGAGAGGGGTCCCTGAAGAGGGACGAGGGTGAGGGGTAGAGGGGAGGCGAAATAAATTGGAGGTGGTATCCCAATTCTACCGTGCGTAGGACCCAAAGATCCGATGTGAGTTGGCCCACGCAGGGAGGAAATGGGAGAGGCGGTTGTAAAAAGGCGGAAAAGGATCCTGGGAAAGAACTGGTAAGCTGTCCTTGGACGTCCCTTCGAAAGTTCAGTTTGGGTCCTGCGGGTGGTTTGGGGGGGCCCTGATTTTGACCCCCTTGGGGCCCAGACTGCCTTCTGCGATTCCCCCTGGCCGCGTCTTCTGCCGAAGTCCTGTCGCAGCCTAGGTGGGTGGTAAGCACACTGAGGCTGAGGACGGAAGGACCTGCGCTGAGTCACCGGGATGTGCATTCCCAGCGAGCGCATGATCACCTTGCTGTCCTTTAGACTCTGCAGCCTAGGGTCAGTCTTTTCAGAAAATAGGCCTTGGCCCTCAAAGGGCAAGTCTTGTATAGTCTCTTGTGACTCAGGTGGGAGGCCTGACACCTGAAGCCATGATATTCTCCTCATGGTCACTCCTGAGGCCAGAGTTCTGGTTGCTGAGTCGGCCGTGTCCAATGAGGCTTGGAGAGAGGTTCTTGCACCTTCTTTCCTTCCTCCAAGAGGGCTGCAAACTCCTGGCAGGAGTCTTGGGGAACTAGCTCCGTGAATTTGCCCACTGCTGTACAGATGTTGTAGTTGTATTGGCTGAGTAGGGCTTGCTGGTTCGCCACCCTGAGTTCGAGGCCTCCAGCAGAGTATACCATGCGGCTCAATAAGTCCATGTGCCTAGCCTCCTTGGATTTTGGAGCAGGAGCTTGCTGGCCATGGCGCTTCCTCTCGTTAACCAATTGCACGACCAGGGAGCAGGGAGGAGGGTGCACGTACAGATACTCATACCCTTTCGAGGGTACCATGTACTTCCGCTCAATTCCCTGACCGTGGGCGGAATAGAGGCTGGAGATTGCCAGATGGTATCGGCGTTTGCCTGAACTGTACAAATAAAGGGCAAGGTTACTCTTGTGGGGGTATCAGCTGATAGAAGACCCTATGGTGGATATTTTATCTCCAGGACCTCCTCCACCTGAAGATTCATATTCTGGGCCACCCGCCTCAGAAGATCCTGATGGGCCCTCAGGTTAATTGGGGGAGGGCTGGAGGACGATGTCCCCGCCACCACCTCATCTGGAGAGAAGGAAGAGGAGAGGCCAGGTACAAGAGGGTCTTGCGTGGGCTCTTGTTCTTGGTCGGTGTCAGGTTTAGGTGGGACCGGAGGGTCTGTTGGCGGAATGGATGCTTCATCCGTACCCGCAGGAGGGGGCAGCTTACAGTCGCCTCTGGCACCTGGTGTTCAGATGGCAAGGAGCGTGGTGCTTCTGGGTGCGCACCTTGGGCTTGGTGATATGCCCAAGGTGTCCAGAACGACCACTGATGAGGCCCTTGTTCTTGACCTTGGATCTCCTGGAAGATTCAGCTGGGCACGTCTGTCATGGTCCTGTGCATAGGAAGCACTGTCCACGTGAAATGACACTGAGGTGTGTCTAGATGGCCAAGGAGGAGTTGAGAAACCCTGAGAAGGGGCCACGTCTCTAAACGATCTCTCTTGGTGTGGCACCGGGGAGCGGTACCGGGCACCATAATGGTACCGTGAACGAGACCGGAACCTGCGACCGTAACGGTGCCAGGAGGATGACTGGGATCTCGAGGCTCATCGCCTGGAGCAGCTGTGAGAGCCGCGGTGCTGGGAACGGTGCCGGGAGCTGGATCGGTACCGGGAGTGCCAGGCCAGCGAACAGGACACTGAGCGGTGCCGCAAGTGCAACCGGTACCGTGATGGAGAGCGGTGCCCAGACTGCGATAAGTGTTGGGACTGGGATCGGCAACGGGACCGAGAACACCGGTGGGACCAAGATCTTCATCGGTGCCTCTCAGCGGTGCCGACGGAGGGTGGCCTCAGCAGGGCAGGCTTGCCAATACACTGAATGACCCGCACCAGTGGTGCCGGGGGTTGAGGCAGTGCAGACTCCATCAGTGCAATCAAATCCCTCGCCATGGAAAAGGTCTCAGGCGTGGACGGGATAGTGAGCTCGACCACAGCATGCACCGGGGAGCTTTCAGGCCCCGGACTCGACAGTCCTTGCAGGACCAGAATCAACGGTGCCGAAGCTGGCGGTGCCGTGCCAGGTGGCGGTGCCGGGCAGTCTGACTTAGGCGGGTGCTCCGACTGTGGTGCAGGCAGCACCGAAGCAGCGGGAGTCTTATGATGCTTCTTGACCCACGGTGACAGGGAATGGTGCCAAGCCGACATTGGTGCCGGCGACGGTCGGTGCTGAGGGGCCTTAGAGGTACCAGGGCAATCCGGAGCCGAAAGAGCACTTCTGCCTGATACAGACTGTTCAGTGCTCGGCGCCGAGGGCGTTGGACTAAGAGCTGCCTCCATTAGGAGCTGTTAGAGGCGAAAGTCCCGCTCTTTCTTCGTCCTCAGCTTAAAGGCCTTACAGATCTGGACTTATCTGAGAGATGGAATTCCCCAAGGCACTTAAGGCAGGAGCTGCGGGGATCTCCCGTTGGCATCGGCTTATGGCAGGCCGAGCACGGTTTGAAGCCCGGTGACCCGGGCATGAGCCCCGGTACTGGGTGGGGGGAAGGGGCAAATCCCCGATCCCCTCGCAACTATATACACTAAATATATTATAGAAACGACTAAAACTAACTACAGCTATAAAGATTATAACTATATACACAACTATTAATAAGGAACTATGAGTAGCTAGGGAAGTGGTGATCAGCTAAGCCGCACTCCACTGTTCCAACGACCGACACGGGCAGTAAGAAGGAACTGAAGGGCTGTTAGGTCGGCAGGGGTATATATTCACCACCATAGCGGCGCCACTCCAGTGGGTGACCCAGACGACTCACCGAGTGTTGCTAGGGTAAAAATCTTCCGGCGAACATGCACGCGGCACACGCACACCTAATTGGAATCGATATGAGCAAGCACTCGAAGAAGAATATTTCGTTCCAGAATTTTGAATCAAAACACACATTTTCAAAACAAAAATACCAAGTCTGGATCTGTCAGGTTTCAGATATTTTTATAAACAAATTGATGCTTCCTAATTAAATAATGCTAGACAATACATTTCTGCAAGGAAGTTACAGGTTAGAGAAGCAGGTCCCATGGTTCCTTCCTAAGTTTGTCCTCTCTGACAAGTTACTAAGCCCTCTGGAGCAGGGACTACCTCCTCTCTACAGAGTCCCTTCTATAGAGGCATATGCCTGGAGGATAGGCCCATCAATGGCTATTAGCCAAGATGGTCAGGTATGCAACCCCTTGCTTTGGCTGTCCCTAAATCTCTGACTGCCAGAAGCTTGGACTGGACACTCAGTAATTGCCCTGTTCTTAGGGTGACCAGATAGCAAGTGTGGAAAATTGGGATGGGGGTTGAGGGAAATAGGCACTATGTAAGACAAAGCCCCAAATATCAGAACTGTCCCGACAAAATTGGGACATTTGATCACCCTACCTGTTCTGTTCATTCCCACTGAAGCATCTGGCACTGGTCCCTGTGACAGGATACTGGGCTAGATGAACCATTGGTCTGAGCCGGTATGGCTATTCTTATGCTTAGCTTTACAGCTCACAATGTGCATACTGGCAGTGCATAAACTGAAAAATACATGCATAAGCTTTTGCAAGACTGAGGCCTATGTTTGTATAGCATTCTGCACAACTGGACCCTGAGTCTAAATTAGGATTTTTTTGTATTACCATAATAAATATATTAGTGCTACTACTATTTAGCACCACTCTTTTAGACTGGGAACCTAAATCCAGTGGGCCAATTTTCAGAGGTGCTGAACACTTTAATATCCCATTGATTTCAATGGAGTTACACCAGGGATAACTATGGCCCCTCTATAATGAAGGAGGAGACATAAGTATCTGAGCCAGGGTGGCTAATGAACCCACAATTCACTAATGGGAAATTTTATTGCAAACGCTGTGGAAATCTGTAGTATTGGCTGTCACTGATGTGGCATTTGATGCTGCTGTTATGAAGTCTCCCTAAATACATTCTATAATCTTGTGGGGCTGTCAGCAATTTAATGCTACATTTTGCAGCAGGAAACTGAACAGAAATATTGGCAAATGACTATTCATACAGTTTTTTCATACCAAGGCATTTTATGAAAGATGTACACTAGAATAACAATACAGGATGCCTGTAGTGAGGCAGCGTGGCCTTCCTCCGAGCCATATCGGCTAATAACTGGGGGGAGGGGGGAAAGAATACATGGTCCAGGTTTAAGAAAGTGGTGGAGTTGTGGCAATCTCGACCTCTTCAGCCAAGCAACAGCCACGTAACCTGATACCTTCAGAAACCGTTGAGACAAGCACAACAGCATCGAGTTGCCTCAAATGGCAAATCAGATCGTGTAGGGTGAATATGCCAAATGGCTTTATAGTATCTATGAGGTGCCTCTTGAATTTAATCTAGATTGTGGCAGGCACAGTGAAGTGCTGCCAATATTTCAAAAAGGAGTTCCCACAAAAATGTCCCCCTTTCCTTGGGCACAGACCTGAATGTGTTTGCACAGAGAAGGGGCAAGGAATTGTGCCATTTATTCACTTGGAGCCTGATGTAAATGAGTCTTTCCATTTGCTTCGATGGAGTTTGCATCAGGCCCTTGGCTTCCTATTTAAACAAAAATGCTTTGTCATAATCACAGGCAAGGAGGGAAACAGCAGCACTTGATAAAGAAACTTGAACATAAGAATGGCCATATTGGATCAGACCAAAGGTCCATCTAGCCCAGTATCCTGTCTTCTGACAGTGGCAATGCCACGTGCCCCAGAGGGAATGAACAGAACAAGTAATCCATCCCATCGCCCATTCCCAGCTTCTGGTAAAGAGAGGCTAGGACACCATCCCTGCCAATAGCCATTGATGGACCTATCCTCCATGAACTTATCTAGTTCTTTTTTGAACCTTCTTATTGTCTTGGCCTACACAACATCCTATGGCAAGGAGTTCCACAGGTTGACTGTGCATTGTGTAAAGAAATACTTCATTTTATTTCTTTTAAATCTGCTGCCTGTTAATTTCATTTGGTGAGCCCTAGTTCTTATGTTATCAGAAGGAGTAAATAACATTTCCTTCTTTACTTTCTCCACACCAGTATATGATTTTATAGACCTCTATCATATTTCTCCCCTCCTCCCCCATCTCTTTTCTAAGTTGAAAAGTCCCAGTCTTATTAATCTCTCCTCATATGGAAGCTGTTCCACACCCCTAATCATGTTTGTTGCCCTTTTCTGAACTTTTTCCAGTTCCAATACATCTTTTTTGAGATGGGGCAATCACATCTGCATGCAGTATTCAAGATGTGGATGTACCATGGATTTATATGGAGGCAATATGATATTTTCTGTCTTATTTTCTATCCCTTTCTTAATGATTTCCAACATTCTGTTTTCTTTTTTGACTGCTGCTGCACATTGAGTAGATTTCCCACATTGACTCTTCCCCAACAAATTATGTTCATCTACGTGTCTGATCATTTTGTTCTTTATTGTAGTTTCAACCAGTTTGCCCAGTAACTTGGTTTAAGTAAACTTTGTTTCTATACTATTCTCAAGCTATACAGACTATGTGCGATAGTACTGCACAGTGTTCAAGGTGTGTCGTTTGAAACAGGGAGAGGAGGAAAAGTATTTGTAGTGAGGAATCTGGGGATATAATCTTGATTTCCTCAGCCCCATAACCAGCAATTTTTGGAAGATTCCTGCTATTTTGGTGCAATTTGATCCAATCCTATGTGTAATTCCTTTTGGCCAGTAGAAGGTTACATTTATCAAAGGGGTGTTTTGGTGTTTCATTTCTGGGGGAAGACAGCCAGCTCTGTTCCACTATGAGGAAAGGGCGATTTTTAGAATCTTCCCTATAAAAGCAATCCCACTTGTACACTTCAGCTATTTTGTTGATCAGATTTTCTCTTCTATCCACACACAGAATATTCAGATTAATCTGGTTTACAATGAAGGCTTGGTTAACAGACTGGATTAGATTTGGAATTTATCTTACATTACTTTTAATTAGCAACCTCAAATACTGCCGAGCTAACCCCTATCTTTATATGGCAAAATTAAAGGCTACTTGTGAACAAGTCAAATCACTAAGATTCTATATTAGTTAAGACTCATCATGAAGGATTTAACCTTCATCTTGCTTCAGATGATGGCCACAAGCCACTAAGAAGAGAAACATCTGTAAAGTGCCCAAGCAATCCAGTGCCATTCAGGAATAAGAGCTGTTAAACAGCATGAAAAACCCTTTCACTTTCTTCTAAGTTCATTTCATTCATCTAATCTTTTACAAAGCCAAGCAATATATCAGAACTTGGTCTGTCACATCTGTTAGTTATATCGACCCTTCAAAAATATTTTAAGCCACTAAAATATTTGTGGCACATCTGCCTTTGAGGGGGAAGGAGATATAATAGCATCTCAATCAGATTAAAAACACAATAAACCTTTCTAAAAGTTGAAAGTTTTTTCATGTATGTTAAGATGGCACACTTATGCATAAGTCGTAAAAGCAGCAGCAGCTAAGAGACATCAATGGAGAATGGCTTCTCCTGGGGCATGGAATTTAGCATGGATATTTTATTTAACAGCTATTGCCATGGTTTGATTACATTCAAAAATCTATTAATAATTGAGTGGAAATATAACAAGCATGCAATCTAAAGAAAGCACCAACCCTTCTTTGTAATTGAGCATCTAAGCATTTTAGGCTTTGTCTACCAAACACACTGACCAACATCAGTTTCACTGACAAAAGTGCTGGTGTGGCCAGTGCTATGCCAGTGGGAAAGGCTCTCCTGCCGACACAGCTAATGCTGCTCATTGGGGATGGTTTAATTATGCCAGCAGGAGAGCTCTCTCCCTGAGCGGCTACACGTGAGACCATACAGCTGTGTCACTGTAAGGTCCGTAGTGTAGACAAAGCCTTAGTGTTAACAACAGAGAATCTAAGGGCTCTAATGGCCTGCTACAGCAGCATAATTTGTTTAAATAATGTCTGCTGCACTGAAGTCTGTCCCAGTAGCTGGTGGGAGCTCTAGAATAGCCCCTCCTGGATCACTGTGAGGTTGGCCAGACCATGGGAGAAGGAGAACAATATCCTGGGAAAAACAATGGTCTGAATACAATTTATATTTGATTAGACTTAAATTTGCATGGTCACATAGACTATCAGGGAGTGCTGGTGTTTGGAGGACTTCTGGATGAAATCCAGGAAGAATGGGAGAAGCAAAGACCTTAAAATTATTTGGAAGGAGTTATGTTAAAAATATTTGTAAATGATTCAGTCTGTGATGTGCACGAGGCCTGAAACCACGTCTGGGCTGCTTGACTTCATAGGGCTGAATTAGGATTGCAGTCTAAATACAAATTAGGCCCCGTACTTCTCTTCCGAAAAACAACTATGTGCAGGACATTTGTTTGAGAGTGTGTTCGCATTTCACCTAAACACACCACAGCCTTTTGGATTGGATCCTTATGATAAACTAAGTCTCTGCAGCTGCTTGGAACCCTTTGAAAATCAGAATCATAGAATATCAGGGTTGGAAGAGACCTCAGGAGGTCGTCTAGTTCAACCCCCTGCTCAAAGCTGGACCAACACCAACGAAATCATCCCAACCAGGGCTTTGTCAAGCCAGGCCTTAAAAACCTCTCAGGATGGAGATTCCACCACCTCCCTAGGTAGCCCATTCCAGTGCTTCACCTAATATCCAACTTAGACCTCCCCACCTCTGCAACTTGAGACCTTTGCTCCTTGTTCTGTATCTGCCACCACTAAGTTTGCATGTCTGTTTCCATTATCTATTTAATGTTCATATCATCTAAGTGGCACAATAAAAGTCTCTTCCGCAAGACATAGAATTGTAGTTGAAGTTTCATTTGTTATATTTTCATACCAGCACTGAGTTCTTCTCTCAAAAAAAAAATTACCCCCATTCTTCCTTCCACACACAACGTGACCTACAACTGTATTCAAAAGGAATAGTTTGAAGGCTGATAAGCCCGAAATTACACCCACCAGTGTTCTCTTGGTTCACAAGAACACACTCATCATGCTGGTCTGTGCTCTGCCTATTTGCTCTGTTCCTAGGAGCAGGCAGGATACTGAATTAGATAGAAATCCTGCCCCAAGTGCAGTATGCTTGTAAATGTTAATATCGAACACTAACATAAAAATGGAGCAGGGAGGTTGGCATACAATACGGTAGGTGGCCTACGGCCTTTGCCTGATGTGAGCCTAGCATCCAGGTGAAGATAACAACAGTTAAAATAAAAGATATTTAATCTGTCAATCTGAATGGTGGCGTTTTGTTTTTTAATTGTTACAATTACCGTACATTTTTAGTTCACAACTCGTGAAAGTTAAAAATCCATCTTGTCTCATTGCTATTGATGTCCGCGCTGAGCAGAGACTATATTTGGTTCAACACAATACATGAAAATACAGTTCCTGCCAGACAGAACTTACAGTTCTTGCAAAAACCACCCCTTATTGCCCGTACTTTATTCAACTGGCTCTGAAATTAGCCCCCTCCCCCCAAAAAGAACTATACTACATCACTGTGTAATGGTCCCATCCACATGCAATCAATCAGACAACTGTATACCCATGACTTCATAAGTAGAACTCAGGACCTATAGTTCCCAAACAAGTCCCGAACTCAGCAAATTAAATAAGCACCTCATCTAAGCTTAGCCAGCAGAGGAAACAATTAAAACAAGACACGCATTTGCAAAGTTAGTCCACTTATAACAAAGGCTTCACAGCCATCTTCTACTGTATTAAACACTGTTATTAGTGGTGCATACATCAGTGTTTCAGGTCTTTTGGCTTGTGTTTACCTGAATGAATTACCCAGAAAAAGTCCATTTCAGATTCCAAGTCCAGCAGCATCTTTCTGTGTTAATCAGCCCATAGGTTACTGTTTAAATCAGAATTTCCAGCTACTATGGCTTGAGTGTATGTACCTGTGATAGATATTAACCCTTTCAGTCTTCTGTTCTTGTATATTAAATTCATTTACATTAACTATTCTTACAGTTGCCAACTTTCTAATCACACAAAACTGAACACCCGTTTGGGGTACAGAGGGGGCCTGGAGTCCCAGCAGCGCTTTCCACAGCTCCCAGGAAGCAGCCACCAGATCCCTGCAGCCCCTAGGCACATGGGCAGCCAGAGAGTCTCCGTGTGCTACCCTCGCGCCTGTAGGCACCACCTCTGCAGCTCCTATTGGTCATGGTTCCCAACTAATGGGAGCTGGCACTAGGGGTGGCAGCAGCGCATGGAGCCTCCCTGGCCACCCATGTGCCTAGGGGCTGCAAGGACCTGGTGGCCGCTTCTGGGAGCCACTTGTTGCTAGGGCAGGCAGGGAACCTGCCTTAGCCCAGGTCCCCGCTGGGCTGCCAACCAGACTTCTAACGTCCCAGTCAACCGCCAGGTTGCCTGGCAACCCTAACTATTCTCCCAACATAAAGTGTTGTTAAGTGGACCAGTTGGGAAATTAATCACCACACGCCACAGCCAGCCACAAGACGGTCTGCAGGGACTGCCCACCACTTTACACCCCTCATAAAGGATTTACAGCAGGTTGGTTGTTACACAAGGCGGTATAGATAGTTTCCCCTGCACCCCTGTAGAGTTCCTCACATATTGATCGTTGTTTTAATTATTACTTAGGGTATGTTTACAGAGCAAAACTTGTTCATGGACTAGCCTACCCTACTAGCATGGGAAACAACTGTGATGATAGCACTGCAAGGCTTTCAGCGCAGGTAGGACAAGCTCAGCAGAGACTTGGGGTATGTATTTGGCTCACCGGCCCACCCTGAAGCATGTGCTGCACTGTCTTCACTACTATTGCTACTGTTGCAGGGCTACAGCAGGTGTGGGTACTGTGGCCTGTGTGGACATACTCAGTCTTCCCACCTATTTCCTCCATTCCAAAAAGAAAAATGCCCACCTCACAGCACCGGATGTTCTAGGATTTGAATTTGTGAATTGCACAGTACACACAAAGGGACAAATCCAAGTCCACTGAAGTCAATGATAAAACTCCTGTGAACTTTAATGGACCCTAAATTTGGCCCAAAGGAAAACAACAGGATAGTTAGCCATTTCCCCTGCAACTGTAATCTTCCTTTGTTTAACTGAGGAGCCTCACCCTCTTCAAGTGACATGACAATTTTTCCCTGAATTTGTAGTCAAACACTTTCACCTCTAAGTGCAGCAGCAGCTTACTGCATCACTAAGACACTGACCCTGCAAACACGGGTGCACAGAATTAACTGTAAACCATTGAACTGAACCAGACTACCTACTTAATTCAGAGTTACTCACATGCAGAAGTGCTTGAAGGACTGAGGCGTACGTTACTAAGTCCAATTGGTTTACCAAGTTTTTGGATATTCATTTTAGTGTGACTGATTAAATTCATAACAGTGACATGTGTTTAGGAAAATAAAATTAATACTTTTCAAAAGAGAAATAAGCCTTATGTGCATATAGCTTGAACAGCAACACGAGAGCTTGAAGAAATCTCAGTGACATATACTGAATACGCAAAGGTGCTTTTCTAGTCTACCAGGTCTATCATCTGGATTTCTAAAGCATCTTAAATGTGTATTTATGTGAAAGAGCCTAATGGCTCCAAAAGGAGCCGTTATAGGCAATCACAAAGTCAGGGGTTTCAAAATTCCATAAATACAAATCTTGTGAACTCCAAGGAGCCCAACCGTAATCTATATGCCAAGGGAAAGTTAATTTTGTATTTATGGCTTTATTTTGTATTTTCTTGCTTAAGTATTAAAACTAACATTCTCTCACAAATGTTTAAATAGAGTATAAAAACCTGCAATTTGGCTTTGGATTGGCTGTGGACAATAAAACAAACAGGATACAATATATATGTTTTGAATAATTTACCTAGGGACATTTACATTTTTGTCTGTGTGCATGATTATAAAAATGATTCCATGCATGGAAATTAGACTTTTCAAAGCTACGACACTGAATCATTTCATTTGTTTAAGTAGGTACCTTTAACGCAGTCACACACTGCAATAAACATTTGAATTTTAGATTAAATAAATGAATTGTGAGATATTTCCTCATAAATGCAGTTGGAAGACCACTTAGTCTATGAAGACAGACCATAACCCAGTGCAGTTCCATAAAACTATCAGCAGTAGCAACGCATTTTTTATAAATATTATCTTTTATTTACATTGTTCCCTTTTTATGCCCAGACATATGGCAGTGGACTTCATTTTACAGAAAAATAAGACCACTAGACAGTACTTCCCATCTTCCTTTTCATTCCTACAAGTCAGCTGTTAACACTAGCTAATGTTATCAGTTTGATAATGCATGCAGATGGACTTCTTAAACTGCACAAGTAGTAAAGTCGAATTATTTTTAAGCGATTAATCTGGAGTGTGGGTGTCTGTTCTGCTGATGCAAGTTTGTGCATAACTGCTATGAATATAATTGAGCTGCATGGGGGAGGGAAGAGAGACAGGATGAAGGGTTGTTAATTGGTAACTGGTCAGTAGCCATGAAAATGAGTTTAGGCTTGTAGATTGCTTATTTACTGATCAGAGCCCACAAGGGATGATCATTATAATCTAGTCTGACCTCCTGCATAACAGGCCATAGGACCTCACCCAGTAATTCCTGCATCAAGCCCATCACTTCTCTTTGAGCTCTAGCTTATTTTCCTGTATTCCCTGTACTGCTTTAAAGACCTTATCCTGCACAGTGCTGAGAGCCCTCAAAGCACAAAGTGAAGTCAACAGAAGTAGACAGCATTCAGTAGCTTTCAGAATGGGATTCTCTGTGTTAAGAAGCTGCTAGCTCTTGTAGGAAAAAGGAATTTGGGCACTAAAGTCTGCATAGATAAACAAAGAACTGCTCCTCAATTGTATTTAATGTACAGTATTTGCAATTTTCAAGCTCACGTTTATGATAAATCCTCAAATTTGTAATTTATTTTTACAAGTGATTTTCATTTTACTTTTAATAAATAAGGCTACAATACACCTGATTTCTCCATATTCTCACTCCACTGAATTAATGCAAAAAAGTCCCTTGGAATGAAAGTAGCATGTTGTTAAGATTAAAAATGCAGCAATGCAGAGCTTCTTTAAATATAACCTTCACTGTCAAATGGACCAATTACCAAAATATTATGTTAAGAAATTTTTTAAAACTGATATTCAGATGTCTCACCTTTAGTTCAAAACAATGGTTTTTTGAATTAACCTGCAATCATACACTGTATATTTATATAACATGTTGAGGTAAGCTCTGTACATGTTGCTTTGAAGTACTGCTAAGAAAAAAATGTATTGATTCCAAGCATTCTGAAACTTCTTGACAAGAAAAGCCAACTTCAATAATAGTTTTTTTTATTTCAAGGACTTGAAAGTCCCTGAAACAACCTGACATTTTCATGTCTAGTTGCAAACTTAGATATTTCATAATTCTTCCTTGGAGTAGCTAATTAAAAACAGGTAAAAAGGAAAGCTAATCAAACCATATACCAGGACAGATTATTATTTCGCAGTGACAGGGTGCATACCAGCCCAGTAAGCAACTGCGGCTTCATTTTCCCTTTCTCCTTCACAGATGCTCAGGGGAATAACTTTAATAGTTACTAATAGCTCAGGGCAATAGCTGTTAGAGGCAAGAATGCCTGAGGGAAAGCAGGGCTCTATACCCAGGCTTTGGGTGAAACTAGGATGACCAGACAGCAAGTGTGAAAAATCAGACTGGGGTAGAGGGGTAATTGGAGCCTATATCAGAAAAAGACCCAAAAATCAGGACTGTCCCTATAAAATTAAGACATTTGGTCTTCATTTACCAACGAAGTAGGTAAATGAAATGTCAGATGCATCTGACGAAGTAGGTATTCACCTACGAAAGCTCATGCTCCAAAACCTCTGTTAGTCTATAAGGTGCCTCAGGATTCTTTGCTGCTTTTGCAGATCCAGACTAACACGGCTACCCCTCTGATACTATCCATCACAATGTCTTTGGACATTTCTACTACAGAAGTCTCAAAATTACTTGACATTCACAAAAATCTAGAAATATTCAGCTCCACACAAAGCTCTAACCACCAATGGCCACTCAGCCAAATCTTTTTCAAAATTCTGGCCTAGAACCGACAACAACAACAACAACAACAACAACAACCACCATCAATTTATGAAGTCTTACTAAAAAGGGTTTTGAACCTGTATTTTTTAAAATCAGATTAACACCTTTAAACACAAATACACAAACACACACACACACACACACACACACTTAAAACTTTGAAATTTCTAGAGGACCTATCAAAAGATGACTCAAAGTTTATACCATATCTAGATGTCAGACTCATTCAAGCAAATATCAGTCCAGGTTCCCCCTCAAAAAAAGAAGAAAATTGGAACCATGAGGAACAGCACATCAGCTGGTCTCAGCTGTCGGAATAGTGAATTTGGAGCAAGGCAGTATCTCAAGCTGACAAGAGCCAAAATAGATACAGCTTTAAAAGATCACTATGTATTACCAACCAAGAGTCAGTCAAGACCCAAATTGCACTTGGAAGCAAATAGGAAGCCAGTGCAGTTTTTTGAGCACTGGTGTAGTGCGTCCTACAACTAACCTCGGGAAGTAGATTGCCTGCTACATGGGATCATGTCCAGTTCCATCAAGTCTGTGCATGTAAGCATCCGGTCTGTGTAATTTAGTAAGGTGGAGGCAACTCTCTTTTTATAATTGAGTTATTATCAAAATTGGAAGTCCAACAAATAACTTGAACTTCAGCATAATTTTATTTTCCAGAATAACAATCCACATGTTAACTATGGGACCTGATTACTTATGTGTGCAGGAATCACAGCCTGTGATTCACTGACCCTCTGTATACTTCTCATTTAAAAAAAAAAAAAAAAAAAGACTCAACTGCCCACAACTTGAAATGCATGAATTGGCAAAAGATCTCAAACAAAACCCAAAACAAGTAGTCAGTTCATTGCTAAAAATTTACTTGGTTATCTAAAGTTTCTAACAGTGCTGAAGATACCATAGAATTCATATCCTCAAGAAGGGTCTTAAGTAGTAACTGAATTAGTTATTATGCGTCTATGACAAAGTGGGAAATATTTGTATTATTTTTATGAATACTGGGCATATTTGTGTTTATGATGGTGGATTACTTGCTGTGGAGTGAGATCAAAATGAGGAGGGCTGACAGAAATAAAGTAGGAAAGGCAAAACAGTGACCTAGGTAAGGAGAATCTCTGTTACGCTCAACCAGAATAGCCAGGTTAATAGCTGTAGATAAGCTATTTGCCTGGTACCAGCAAAGATACACAGCTCTGTCACTAATACTGAGGAGAGAGATCAGAAGACATTGGCCAGTTAGTTCTGCCCTGCACAACGGGAGGGGGAGAAAGGGTTGCTGGCAGACTGAAGCTGAAACACACACTGACTGGGACAAAAAGATAGAACGTGTGGAGATGTGTAGCAACCCACATACTCAGAAAGGGTGGTCTAGAATAAGCTGTACCTACATAAGCTTTGAATAGAGAGGTTACGCTTAGATAAGACAAGCAGCATATAGGACTCTGTTTTAACTCTGTTTCCTAACTGCTGTGTTACAGTTTCTTCAAAATAAAGTAGTATTTCTTTGTCTATGTCATTGCAAACTTATACTGGCACAGAGGAAAAGGGCTTACAGCTGCCAAACCCAGTTGCGCCTCTGGGTTAACATGGATTGCAAACCGGGGAGGGAGGCTGCAGTACAGAGATACAGTTAACCATGGTAGAACCATGTGGTTCCATCCAGAGTGAGATGCAGGAAGCCAGACCTCTTACATGAGGGTTGCCTTCGAGACAGACAGAAAGGTCTAAAGCACTCTTTGCCCTGTAATTGTGACTAGGCCTTATCCTGAAACTCCTGCATTGATTGCAGGGGGCTTTGGATCAGATTCTACAGCCCTTTTCTTAAGAAAAGGAATCACTGGCTCCCATAACCAAACTCCTGTGAATAAGATGCTTTGCAGGACAAGGATGAGCTATTATTTCAGGGATGGAGGCAGGAGGTTTCCAAAGAAAGGTAAATTATTTTAATCTGCTTTAAACATTCAGAGTAGGAGAGAATACTGCATTAGGATGGTCCAGCCAGAGACTTTGAGCAACATCCCTGTCTGATCAGTTTCCTAAGCTTTTTATGGTCCTTACCTTTCAACAAGTTGTTAACATCAATCTCTGAAAACTAGCAACAGCATGGGACCAGCGATGTATGCATATTAACGTCACAGTGCAACCAATGAAGTACGTGCCAGACAATCCAACTACTAGTTGGTGAACCCTTATTTGCTGACAGAAGTTATTTTAAAAAATCCTCAACCAAGCATATTTATAGAAATCAAATATACTTTTAAAATTCCATATTCTCTTGTTGGCTGAAGTGAATTAATTAGAAATGAGACAGGAACAACAATATACTGCCTTAAAACCTATCAGCCAAAACGATAACTACATAAATCACTTGGTTTAATAGAAATAAGAACAGTACACGAACACCATCAGAGGATAAATATTTCTAGCTTTGAAAATAAATGTCTCTATTATGTCTCGGTATTTACCTACTGCCAAGAGACCTGTAATAATCCATTTTTCATATCACCAGTGGAATAGAATGTTAAGATATCAATGTCCTCAAGGAGCTGTTAAAATCTATTACTAAATTTATCATATGCATATAAAAATATGCTTAATTTTACAGCAAATTTATACAAATCACTTTTTCAAAATCCTGAATTATGTATTTAAACTGAATCAATTAAAAAGCCCATATAGGCACCTGGCACCCTGTAAATTATAATCCTCTATAATACATGTTATAACTGTAAGTATACTGTAAGTATTTAACAGTACCTTTTTAAAATGCGTATTTTAAAACATTTTTCTGTTTATTGAATTCTAATAAATAACCTAAGAGTAGAAAAAAAAGTTTTGTATATGTATAGAATATGTATATGCATATGTGCTAAAGACCATAAAAAAAATATCAAGGACATTTTAACATGGCTTTCAATATAAAAGCCACAGTTCAGTCTGAAAAGTTGCCTCCCATTCTTACAATACCCAAGATTACTATAACTGAAAAATATCAGAGAGGAAAAAAAAAGTTAATTTGTACTTTGACAGAAAATGGGCATATTCTATTCTCTGTAGGTTCTTATACCACCTTATCACCATAATATCTGAGCACCTTCCAATGGTGCACTGAGTGATGCGATCAACATCTGTCACATTTGTCCTATGTCTCAAAATTGTGCGCACAAGAGTGTTTTGGGCTGATAGGGTTTTCTGATCGTTTGGCAGGATGTTTTGTTTTTCATTTCCAGGTTCCTCTGTGTTTTGCTGGAGAAGGCAGGTTGAAGAAATGAGTTTGGCACTTGTGGCAGAAGGCAGAGAGGTTTCTGATGGTCCTTAGTTCTTGCGGGAGTTCATGCACAAAGGCATAGTAGGAAGTTCCATGGAGTATGAGCAGCATGGTGGTCAGCCATGGTCTGTCGGGATGGAAAAACTCAATGGCTCCTTGTTGAATGGCCTGCGTTACCATTTGGTCTTTCACTTAAACTGTGTACTCGACCGGGCCTGCTCAATAAATCTACATAATAGATGCCTCTATGGCTTCCCCTTCCCCTTCTCTTTGTGGGGAATACAGCAACAGAAGTTAGAAAATCATTTTAAAAATAAAAAACGTTCCAGTGCTTCAACTGGGACCATAAAGGTGGACCTTTATGGCCATGCAGAGTCTCATTGACATCAGTGGTGGCAAGGGTCTGCCCTCAGGGATCCTAGTGCAGGATAAAGGCCTATGGCAGAGGGATTCCTGGGCACATGTGCAACCTGAACATATATATATTTTTTTAATTATTCAGTTTAAGTTGATGGTATCCATTCAAGGCTGAATTTAACTTCAGGGTTTGGCATTATGCCATAAGATGCAGTGTGGTCCACTGGATAAGGCACTTGACTGGGAGTCAGTAGGCCTGTGATTCCTACCTGTGTCTCTGACCTGCTGTGTGACCTCTGGCAAGCCATTTCATCTTTCTGTGCCCATGTTTCCCTTCAAAGTCTTTGCAGGTCTTGTCTATCCAGTCTGCAAACTTTCAAGCCAGGGGAAGCGTGTGTGCAATACTTGACACAACAAGGCCTTGATCTCAGCCACAGCCTGTAAACATATCTGTAACAACACTGCAATGTGCCTGAAATCAATATGGGAGACAGCATGGCACTAACTTAGTGTAAGATAGCCATGAATTAAGACACACATTAAAAACCTCCCTAGCTTTTGACAGTTTGTCAGAGTATTTATGCTGGCTGCTGAACAAGGATTATTTTGTGTCATTTGTGGGCCTTCAAACTGTGGTCTTTGCAAAACATTTAGAGAAGAGTCTATGTTGCCCTACAGAAACATCACTAAATCCCTCCCATCGCCATCCGTACCCCATCCCACCCTTATCCGACGAAGTGGGTATTCACCCATGAAAGCTCATGCTTCAAAACGTCTGTTAGTCTATAAGGTGCCACAGGACTCTTTGCTGCTTTTACAGATCCAGACTAACACGGCTACCCCTCTGATACTTGATCGCACCCTAAGAATCTCACAAACAGGAATCCATAACTTTATGCTGATGGACTTGTACAGTCCAAGTGAAATATATTTGCATATTCACTGAAGCATAAGCAGCTTAAGTCCTGATGAAATTCCACTAGCCGGTACCATGCAGTTCACAACAAACCAGAAGGGCAGTAAGTAATAAAGTCTGGGGAAGAGGTTTCTAAATTATAATATAAAACATTATTAATGCTCAGAGTTCTTGTTACCCTTTGTTGCCAACAATTAAAAGTAAAATAGAGCCTATTAATGCTACTAATGATACATCTTTCAGGCACTTGTCTCTGCCCTGGAGACATAATGATAGCACACAAAAGTGATGCTGCTTTCAGTACTTCATCTAATTTGGAATGAATGCGGAGGATAGTTCAGTGAGCTTTTCAGCACTCTATCTCCTTCTGAAAAAGAAATGAGCATCTGTTGGACCTGACTGGCCTTTTGCCAGTCAAGTTCAACTTTAAAAGAAAGAGGAAAAAAGCTCATAATCAAAAGGGAAAGCTAAAGTGAGGGTTCTTCTCAGACAGGTGTTATGTAAGGAAAGACACTTTTGACTTGATGAGTTTACTGGAATTTTAGATTCATTTCACACTTTTCTTTCAATCCTTTCATTTTACACAGTTTTGGCCTGTGCTGACTAGATTTCCGGCTGGTGAAAGTGAAGTTGTCGAGAAGTTAGCCCCTTGCATCTATTCCTTACGGCCCACCAAGTCTGTAGGTATCGGGCAGTGTTTAAAGGGCAATGCATCACGCATTGAACAGTGTGGTCCTGTGTTCAACTCCTCAGCTATCCAACGCTCTCATAACAATATATCAGATCCAAAACTAAAAGCTTCAAAGTAGGAAACAACATTTTAAAAGAGTTTGTTAACTTACAACCTATTTTTTTTTAAATCTACACTATGTCTAGGAAACAACTAACCAAGCTTTTTACCTAGAATACACCATACCCAGAGTCCAGACCCTTCTGACGGTTTCACTGCAGTGTATGCTACCTGTTTCTTTAATCAGATGAAACTGAAGTTATTTTGCTGGCAGTAAAAGACAAGCTGTCACTCTATTAAATGATTTCTTACTAAAGCCTATCTGCAAGCAAAAAGCATTAACATAATTTATTAGAACAATTAGAATGCATCCTTGTTGTCTTCTAATTAGATTATTCTTTGTACTGGTAATTATATTAGACAAGAGTGAATAATAGTTTGAGATTTCTAAAATCATCTGTAGAATATGTGAGGAGAGAATGATCAATAATGCTAATCTACTGGAACCACAAATTCCCAGAAAGAGATATTTTATCATGCGCAATTCTTTAAATAATCAGCATTATTTCTCAAAGTCCATATTAATCTCATCTGCAGTTAAAAAAAATCACAAACAGAGGAATAAACACTGAAACAACAGTCAATAATGCAGAATGAAAAATCCACATCTTCCAGGGGGTCACATCAGAATGGTTTCTCCTTGATTGCAAACACTTAACTTGGGAATTAGCATTAAGTTTACTTCATTTTATACCATTAGAGGAAATGGACACCAATGCTGCAAAAGATTCCCCAAAGCTTCTACACCACTGACTTTTTAAAATAGCTGATGACATTTTTAAACATTCAAAAAAAATTTGAAGTTTCCTTTAAAGGATTTTCACAACAGAGAAAGCCATCAACCTACATATCCCCAGTTCCCTCCTCCCTAATTATTGCCATTTTGTTAATTATCAAAGCTAGGCTTATAGATGAATGGGTTCAGAAACTGTCCCAGCCCCAACACAGAAACAGGGCTTGTGAAAAATACTGGACTGTTATCCTTGAGCACAAATAGGTACAGCACAGAATGCAGCACATGCATCCTCACATTACCCCCATCTGTGTAACTAAACCCTACACTGAAAAGCAACATCTTTGGAAAGTCAGAGCGGTCTCTGCGCCCATTCAATCCTGGGTCACTCTGCCATATATAAAGAGATGGCAGTTCGTGCACATTGTGATGGTGATTTTTAGTATATGGATACCTGTGCCCTAGAAAATGGGCTGAGACCAAAACACGTCATAGAGCTGGCAGATAGTCAACTGTCACTACCCGTCTCAGTTGGAATTGACCCAGCAACAGACAAGTGAAACACAGTATATTTTGGGCTATCTATTTTTCCAAAATCATTGAAGGTCTTGATTACAAACAAAAAGCCCAAACAAAAACCCCACAACTTACCACCACAAAACTTCACCTATGTTCTGCACTAGAAAGTTCCCCCATTTTGCAGAATTTATGGTGGGTTTTCTATTAGACTAGAGCTTCCGTCTTCAGATCTCACACTTTAGTGATTCTTTGGAACAAGAGACACTCAATATAAATTTTCGGCATTGACCCAAGGGAATCTACACATGCTTGTGAAATTTCGAGGCAGCTGTCAGCCCAGCAAATATCACAATATCTGATGAGACTCCATCATGCGAGTTCACGTTAGAGCTGGGTCTACTGGGGACAAAACGACATTCAAATCAAATTCAAAAGAAAGGAAAGGAGAAAAGGATGTAACTGGGTGCAGAAAGGAACTCCACTACAGAGCTGATTGTATTCAGTGGCAGAAAGGAAATGGAGTGTAGGAATAACTGCAGGGAAGAGTAGACCTTACACGATTTGTGCAAGTTTAGATAAGCATTGAAAAAAACTGGGAGAAGGGACCAAGCGGATAGACTCTCGGCTAATCTCAGCCGTATTTTAGTTTTTTTTCCATTATAGGCTTAAACGAAAGAGAGTCTTTTCTCCCTTACAGTCCTACTTGATTCCACAATTTATGACCAGTAGGTAGCACTACGTAGAAGAAAACGTTAGGCCCTGTCTTGAATCTCTGGAACCTGCTGTGCAGTTGATGGACTGCGGAATCCAAACATCTTTCAAGTCACTTGATAAAAACTGTACTGCTTCTTCACTTGGATGCTACAGGAGATGAGCATTCATAAATGCTGATGCTTCGCTTAGGTGTTTAGTCTTCTCAGATCTAAGACCTGCAGCTTCTATTAGTACTAGAAAGCAGTTTCAACACATGCCTCTCTTTTGAGAATCGTCTGTTCTAGTTCTTTTATCTGAAAGGATTTTGAAGATTTTTTTCCTGAAGAACACAAGTGCGCTTTGTGCCTTGATTGGCATGAAGAATCCTAGGGCAATAGTAACTAGGCAGTACTGATCTTCTACCACAATCCAGATTCCTTGTCACTTCTTATTTCTTGCAGACTATTCCAAAGTTAAAGGTTCTTTCCTGATGCAGTTGGTCTTTGGGCATAACCTGTAGCTCCAGTTAGAGTAATCAAGGGATCTCAGTGCATCAGGACTGCAAAACCTGGGGTACTTTAAGCACCTCCACGAGAGCAGGTAGGGCAACCGATACACTAAGTGTCTAAGTCACCCCTATGACATGTAATACAGACAAATTTACAAAAGAACCCATGATACATAGCACATGCTGCCCAGGGGCTTCATATATTTCCATTACTTCAATATACACGTTACATATTTTAGACAGAGAATATCTCAAGCTAATCATAGCCAAACACAGAACAATTAGGTCCATTCATAAATCCAGAGATACAAAAGACTTCCACAGCTTAACAATTTGCGCATAAATAATACTTATAATTATTTTCTGATTAGAAGACAATTGTCTCAAAAGCAAGCTGAGATAAAGATTGCGTTGGCTGAGGCTAAGTCCTGTTAGTCACAAAGTCCAGGCCAAAACTTTAAGCCACTGTGCCTTCCTGGCTGAAATCACAACCATTACATACTGAGAGTCATGAGTGCTTAGTGAGGTGGGGAAACACAAAATTATGGTCCATAATTATCTGGAGTGGGCCTTCTCCTAGGACTACATTGTCTCTTCCACCCCTCCCCAGATATAAAGTCAGAGCAACCTGCCTCTGCATAAGGCATCAATGTGGGACTTCATCACTAGGTGTTGAACTCTGAGCACTCCCCTCCCCCACCAGGAAGCAAGACTTTCATCTATGGAGACTGCATCTTCCAGGCCATAGAGGCTCCCTCTGAATGGAGTTTGGCCAGTAAATCCATAGTTTGTAGCCCCACAGACTACACCACACCTCTCTTCTGACCAGCTCCCAAATCCATCCGACTGCTGTGGAATAATGCATGCTCTCTCTGCATAGTGGCCTTCCCCTGTTCTCAACAAGAGTTAGGATTTGATCCATAGTGTGCAAAATTGAAAGGGAGAAGGGGTATTGTGCGGAGGGAATAGGAAAGAGAAGCTCAGATCAGACAGAGTCCTGAAAGCAGCCTGTTACCTGAAGGGCCAGATCATCACCTTGTGCTTCTAATCAAAACATTCTTTACAAACTTAACATTTTTTACTGAAGGACAGCCCTGAGCAGCAATGTGTGGCAGTTCTTTCAGTGCTCACTGTGGAACAACTGCAGCTGTTGATGTTCTTTACCTCCAAGGCCTAAAACCAAGGACATTTACAGTGGATGAGTGGAAACCTGTCTCATCTATTAGTAGCTCAGCCAGCTTCCCCAAATGGGTTGTATGTAATTTTTTTCTGTTTAGTTTTCAAAGAAGCAAGAAGATGATCATGATTTTCTTTCCCACACTAGTTCAAGATGCAAGCAAACAGGAGGTGATCTAGATATCACTGAGACTGTTCCTCAAGCCAAGAGGATACTGAGAACAAGGTCTCTGATTATCAGATTCTGGCGATGGCAGTTTTTCCTTGAATTAGACATTTTTGAGATACACATACACAAGACACTACAATCCAAAATTAAACAAAGCATATGGAGGTTTTCTAATAATTGCACAGGAAATAAAATGTGGAACCTGTGGAAAGAGTCTCAGAAATATTAACAGCTGCCAAAACTATAATTTTGTCTGCTCCGCAGTTAACTATCTCCACAAAAACATGCCGGACCATCGTATTATTGAGTTTGCAGGCAGGGGCAGAAATCAGACTTGCACCCTACAAAGGGACAGCCTGATAAATCTCTGAGGAAGAGTTTAGGTTCTATTAAACTGATGTAACCTCCAGGAAATGAACACACAAATTGGAACTAGCAACAACCTCTCACTCTATATACACAAAAGTCATTGTTACTGCAGGAGCAGATTATCAGTGGATTCTTAGATCCAGGCAGAGCACTCCGAGGCATCATGAAAGACAAATGATTGTCTGTTACAATGAAGCTGTCTGGGTGGGTGGAAGGTCAGCGTCTCGCTAGATTGAGAGTGCCTGACCACAGGGGAGGAGAGAAGATAGAAAAACTTGGATGGCTCTGAATCCCATCTCATTTTAACCCACTCAAGGCTATGTGAAAGACATTAATCCTCTGCACTTGGGTCTAAAGTTCTTGCAGGATTTGGGGACAAAGTCTTGCAAACTATCCAGCTTGACTGCAAGGGCAAAAAAGGCTCAGAAAAATCTACAGTTTAGTTGCTCATCCCTATTAGATACAACCTCCAAACATCATTGCCAAAGTATCACATTCAGCTGCCAAGGATGATTCAAAACAGCTCCCACTGCCTCATCAAGGAGCACAGGGAGATCCAGGCTGAACAAACACAGGACAATGAAATCCACTATGCAAGGAGGAGGGGATTATAAAAAGAGAAACAAGGCTTTTGGGGGTTCCCCATGTCCCACACCTCCTGCTATTTGGATGTAATATTCTTCACTGGATAAGTCACCTGAAAGGGCATTGAAAGAAGATTTATAAAGGACTTGGTGGACGGTTTTGAATGGGGTTTTCTAGGAATACTATTGGCTTAGAAAATGTGTGTACAGGAAGCCTGTGCACTTCTGTATGTCTATTTGCTAACTAAAGGCTGAACTGAGTTTGCCAGCGTTATGTTTTAGTTTGCCCCTAAAAGTACTGGAGGAGTTTGAGTAATCCTACCAGGGCCGGTGCAACCCATTAGGCGACTAGGGCACTAGCATTTGGAGGATGGCATTTTGGGTCCTTCGGTGGCGACGAGATCTTCGGCCACCCCGGTCGTCGTCGGCATTTAGGCAGAGGGACCTGGGGCAGGGGGGCGCGGGAAGGGCTGCCTGTAGCAAGTAAGGGGGGGGGCGCAGCACGCGGGGAACCACTCCCCACCCCAGCTCACCTCTGCTCTGCCTCCTTCCCTGAGGATGACGCCTCACTGCTTCTCTCCCTCCCAGGCTTGCAGCGCCAAACAGCTGATTGGCACCACAAGCCTGGGAGACGGGAGAAGTGGAGCAGCAATGGCGTGCTCGGGGAGGAGGCGGAGCAGAGGTGAGCTGGGGCAGGGAGCTGTCACACGGCTCCCCGGGCCGGGGGGGCTGCTGGGGGGGTGTGTGTGGAGAGCTGCCACAGGGCTCGGGGGTGGGAGGGCGCAAAGTGGAAGTTTTGCCTAGGTCTCGAAACATCTCATTGCATCCGCCCTGAATACCACTATGGCGTCATTTCCCACGAAGAGTAAATCCCAACTGTAACCTCCACATGGCAGAGAGTAGTAACACTCACTGAGTGGCAAATACAGCTCTGGGAACCAAGTGGTCACCAGTATAAGGAATCAACCCGAAAAAGTGCCAATAGCTAACTGGGTGGAGAAGCATTTAGGATAGGGCAGCTTTTGCCCCGAGAGCAGGAAATGACTCTCCAATTTGAGTGGATGAGGTTTGGAAGCTTTGGACGGCAGCCAATCTAGGAGCAGGTGTCAACAATGAAAACCACCATGGGGACAACAAAGTGGGCAGCACCTGTGGGCTACTTAGTTCCCAAGTATTATTATTTATTATTATTATTATTAAGTTCTTGGTGTATTATGGATTCTTTACGTTCCAGTCATTTAAAACCTGGCACCATGTTGGGAGTACCCAACATGCCCACTTCCAGGCAACAACATCTGACTAATTATAGTAGTATTACACCTCTACCCCGCTATAATGTTACCCGATATAACACAGGTTCGCGTGTAACACGGTAGCAGCAGGGCTCTGGCAGTGCTTTAAAGGGTCCAGGGCTCCGGCTGCTGGGAGGAGCCCTGGGCCCTTTAAATCACTGCTGGAACCCTACTGCCGCTACCCTGGGGCTGCAGCAGTGGGGCTCCACCAGCGATTTAAAGGGCCTGGTGCTCCAGCTGCTGCAGGAAGCTGAGGGCCCTTTAAATCCCATTGGAGCCCTGCCGCTGCTACCCCGGGGCTGCAGCAGCAGGGCTCGCTGGTGATTTAAAGGGCCCGGGGCTCCCCGCAGCAGCAGGAGCCCGTAGCTCTTTAAATCACTGCCGGAGCCCTGCCACCCCACCCTGATATAACAGGGTTTCAGCTATAATGCAGTAGGATTTTTGGCTCCCCACCACCACGTTATAGCGGGATAGAGGTGTAGTAGTAGTGTTGTTACAGCACCTAGGAAAGCCAGTCATAGACCAAAAGTCAATTGTTCTAGGTGCTGTGTAAAAAAAATTCAGATTAATCTGGAGATAATTGCAGACTTTGAAATTTCCTGGAAACTAAAGAATTGCAAGCAACAAACAAACGAAGAGCTTGGTTCTGTTAAGTTTTCACATTAAACAGTCCTTTTAGGACATGAATCACCAAGCATGGTTTTACTATTCAATCACTGGACTGAGATTCAGGCTATCTGGGTTTCTTACCCAGCCAGGCAGACTTTTTGTGGGGGCAAGTTCTTTAATCACTCTGTTTTAATTATCCATCCATAAAATGTGAGAGATAAGTTCATTAAATGTTTGTGAGGTGCCTGGATTTCATGGTGACAAGGGACTTAACTGCACACATAAGTAAGGCAAGACTTGGATGGTTCCAATTTCATTCGTATTGGGGGCCCTGAACAGCTTACAGGTTCAGGATATTATTAATTTGATTCAAGTCAATCATCAACTTTTCCTTCTAAAATGAACATGCTGGTGAGACAACAATTAAATATCATTAGCACACAAGGAAAAAGTTGTACTTACCAGTATGTGCATATAATGGAGAAAAAGAATGCTGCTATGTCCAATGAAAACTTTCGCTGGGTTTGCCAGTTAAGGAATAAAGAATGAGCACAAATTCAAAAAGAAAATATTTTAAAAGGAGCATGAATTACGTATAGTTAGTTATTCTATCAGCCAAGATGAACACAAAAATACAAATACAAATAATTTAGCAACAGTAAAGCAGGCAATCGATACATATTTTAAATGTAAGGGCTAATCAGTTTTAATGCTTCAATAGAGTAATCTGAAATAATGATGTATAGAAGGAGAGAGAAAATAACCCTGCAGTTTACATTATGTGGATTATACATAGATTCATAAACAAACTGACAGGAATTTTATCATTTTATTGCTTTGTTGTGTAGAACATCAACAAAATATAAGTGTAATCTAACTTAAAACAGAGGCTTCTGGATGCATTGTTAAACAGGTTGCTATTGAGATACATTTGTAATATTTTTGGTCTTTGTAGAAGTATATGGAACAAAAAAGAAAACAGAGTTAAAAAAGTAACCATCGCTTAGGCTCAATGTATCATTCATTACAAAAATTGAACAAGACAAATATGCACAGCACAAATAAGGTATTATGGACTCATGTGAAGGTCAATATATATTTTTAACAATATCTACTGTAATTAGGGGGTTATGTACACCAGTGAAAGCAGTACCACCCTACACTGACCAGGGTGATATTTGCATGCAGAAAGCATTCTATGCAATGGCTTCAACTGTACTGGTATCACATACAAACTAATGAAATCTTTACACTTATTTATTTCAGAAATCTATTTGATGATGTCCTCTGGTGTCAGACTGCTCAAGTGCCACTTCAGACTGCTGTAGGAGATGATGACACTTTAGAAATGTGTTTTTCCAATATGAAAGCATGCAGAGGAGAAAAGTGGAATTCAGGAAGTGCATGGAACCTCTCATACATGTAGACATTTATCTCAGTACACAAGCTCAGATTCTAAGTCCTTACTTCCATTTTAATAAGTTCTGTATACCAGGACATCCAGGCCATAACAAAAAGGTCCCCCCTTCCATAACCCAAAAGAAGACAAGTTTTTTAGTTCTGCAATAAGAGTTAAGGCAAAAAGCCTGATCTCAGCTACACTCAGGTAATTCTTGTTGTGGAGGGTGGAGGGCTGTGACTGAGACCAGGATTTAACCATTAGGACTCTTCAGAAAAAAATATTACTTTTCTGCCCAGAAATCCAGCAGATATTTATACTGTTCACTATACTCATTTGTCAGATAGACTTCTTGTCTAAGCAAAACCTGGATCACACTTAAGAATGCACTGGCAATCACCCCTACATTGCAGATCAACATCAATAAAATGAGAACAAAAAACCAAAAATGGTCTTTAGATGAGCATACTGAAAACATTTTTTGGAATAAGGCTTATCTCCTGTAAGATTCCCCTAATTATGGTGTACACTATATAAAGAAGATCATTTTAAAAAACAGGAAGAACCTGGATGTGGTCAAGACTGATTTAGCAATGGTAAAATATAGGAAACAGAGCCCATATAAATTAAGACACAAGACCACCACCTGAAATGGACTCAATTCTCTTACCAGGATGTGTGATATACATGACAACTTCCTGTTGGCAGTGGAGGTGGAGTCTTTTTCTTGCTGCTATTTGAATTTGGAAAGAAAATTTGTAAATTTGAAGGGGGTAGGGAGAATGGCCTTTGGCCAAGACCAGCTTGAGGCTGGCAATAGAACATTCCATGGTCCTTGCATGTTCATTCCCAAGATCAGCAAGAGGAGAGAGAGATCATATGGTAAGCAGAGTGGAGGGACAGAAATGCCAGTCTCCTGGGGGAAATAGATGAAGCTGTAGCACACTTCACTATTTCTAGAAATTGCAAACAATAAAAAAATGCTGCAGGTTAAAGTAAGTGCTGGGCTGCAGTAACTGCATTCTATGGAATACACTAGACACAGTTTGAATGTCCTAATTTTTTACTTCATGCAGTAGTTAGAGTTGTAATTATCATAAATTGCATGCATATATATATATATAAAAACACACACACACGGTTTTGGACAGAGATTTCCTTTATGCTCTTTACAGACAAGAACTCTGGAGACTATCTGTGAGAGTCTGTCCAGAGACAGAACAGAGCTGGTAGACCTGACATGGGAGCAGCTCAGCTCTACCCCATCGATTGACAGGTTTGGACTAGTCTTCAGTTCGACAGAACAGAACGGAAACTCTCTGATAACAGTTACACCAGGCATGAAAGGCAGAAGTGCAGAGGGAGAAGGCAGGGGATGGAAATTCCCTGATTTTGCTCTATTTAAGTGTATTTATTGTGAGAGAGAAGATCATAATTGTCCATTAATTGTGTGGGGGGACTGGGTTTTTGGAAGGGCTGGGAGTAACAACACTGCAGGGAAGCACCCATCCAGATGGACGCTTTTGGTCTTTCTAACCCATGTTCCAATGGCAGCTAAGCCTTCCATCGCTACCATCCTGGCTGGGAGTGTGGGCTCTGGGGTGGGCCCATGGATGAGGTGTTTGGGGTACAGGAGACGGCTCAGGGCTAGGGCAGGGAAGTGCAGACTCCAGGAGGGAGTTTGGGTACGGAAGGTTCATGGCCAATGAGAACTGCAGAGCCGGCACGGGGACTAGGGCAGCATGCAGAGCCTCCCTGGCCACCCGTGCACCTAAGGGCCACAAGGACCTAGTGGCTGTTTGTCGGACACACGCAGAGCCAGGGCAGGCAGGGAGCCTGCCTTGGCTCCAGGTCATCACTGCGCCACTGACCAGACTTAACAGCCAGTTGGTGGTGCCAACTAGAGACGCCAGGGTCCCTTTTCGACCGCACGTTCCAGTCAAAAACCAGATGCCTGGCAACCCCAATTCTCAAAACTATTCTTGAATTTGTTTTTGGGTTTGTTTGGTTACTGAAATCTGCCCAGATGGCCAGAAAGGAAGGAAAGCAGCCATCTGACTCCAGAGTTAATGTCAATTCTATTCAGTGGATCAACTGGCATGATGGTCTCATGTCGGTTTCCTAACCACCATTTACTTAATGGCAGACTATAGCTTTGGATGTCCACTGAAGAGTCACCTGATTGTTTTTCTCTCCCTTCAACTCTGACCTTTGACTGCAGTGATGGTTTTAACAACACCAGCTGGTCCATCTTATTTTTTCCCCTTGTAAGTTATATTTGCAAACTTGAAATTACAGGGGGGAAAAAATGTTTTATCGCCTGCAACTGTTGAAGGTCCCATTCTCCATTAATTTTCACCTACACTTATTTATCAGCCATACAGAGAAAGATCTGACTTTTTACAGAATTCTGCTAACCACCTCTGGGCAGCATTTGCAGTAAACATAGTAGAGATGTCTATGTGCATAAGTAAGCTGATGCCTTATTAATTTTACTGTGAAAAAAGCAAAGTGCATGAAGTTACTCCAGATTTACAGTGGTATAAATGGGAATAGTCTGATCCTTAGTGTGTTTCTGATCTTACATTGATTACTCCTTATTTAGACCAGCATAAGTGAAGTGAAGCTCCTAGAGAGCCAGCACAAAAACAATTATCCTTTAGGATATGCACAATGGTGAAAACATTAGGAAGTTCCATGCCCATCGGTTAAGTATATGATCTTTGGTATAACAATCTTATTTCTCAAAATTCTTAACAGTCAAAATGGCATTGGAATGACATAGCATTAAGCGTTATATGATGTTGTAAGTACACAGGTTCATAAGTCATGTAATGACCTTGCACAGACTAAACAGCAGGTGAACTCGGATCGTTTGGACATCTGATGTTCATAACTATACAGATTTAACTCATATACTTTGCTACACTTTTACCTTACCAGCATTCATTGGTTGAAGGTTTTGATGATCATATCTAGAAAGCCAGCTTTAGAAACTCCTCACACAAATTATTAAATGGGAAATACAAGTTGCCCCTGAGATGAGACAAGAATTCTTTACCCTGACAGCACAGAAATACCTATTTACTTAGAAAAGTAACATTTCATTTGCTGGCAATGTTATGCCATTCACCGTTTGCTGTCAAAATCTATGGCAGTCCTCATTGCCTTTGCTATCAGTCCCTCTAGACTACTGAAGGCTTATTTGAACTATATATAAATTCATGTATTGCAATACAACACAATAGGGAGATTTAAAGGCACCATGGTAGCCTTCATTCACAATTTCCTTGCTTTTATTAGTGTGTGTCTCAGTTTTAACATCCTGAGTACTTTTCATATTGCTGTTTTCATGAAAAATATTTCATCAGCTGTGTAAGTGGGATTTTTACAAATAGAAAGGTTTGTGATTTAAAGGCCTATGATCACTGCACCTAATCCAGCCTGTTATTCACAGTTTAACTGCCCCAAGAGGTTCCCCCCACCCAAGAACACAACAGAAAATAGAATTAGCTATTTTATGGGGCCTTCAATTGCTAGAAAAGAAAGTCTAGAACATACCCCAAGAACATGCAGCAAATGTAAACCTCTCATTCTGAAGACCCTTCCTAGAGAAAGAGAAAATATATTGGATCATGGTTCATGGGAAATGCAAACATTTTTAGGAGTAAATTCACAATTAGAGGAACAATAGGGCAGAGATAAAACCACAAATAGGCTTAGAGAACAGACAGAGCAAAACTGAGTAAGAGTAACAGAAAATCAAGCGTCTGGACCTTAACAGAACATTGTGAATCTTCCTTAGACCTCCAAAGAACTCTGACAAGTCTCACTGTACAGAAAACAAAAGCTATTAGGTGCTTTCTTAAATGTAACTAAGCTGGGCCCTTTACCTAGCATTCTTGCACATATTTTGGACTTTAGACCAAATATCGTTCTCAGTTACATGCATATGGCTCACTGACTTGACTTCCATGGGAGTTGCATGTGTTTACCAGATTGCAGAATTTGGCTTTAAGATTCTCCGAGTAACTCCTTTATTTCTCTGCTAAACCAAAAACACCAACACGCTCATAAAGACTAGTTAAAAAGGGAGGTTCATGATAGGAGAAATGGGTTTTGTTCTCAATTCTTCCAGCAGCTCCCTGTGTAATCTTTGACGAGTCACTTATTGGTGTTTTTTAGCCTTATGCTGGCCTACTCATCAAAGTTTTACCAGCATAGGTATGTTGGTTAGAGGTGTGAGGTTTTTTTTAAACTGATTGTTATGCCAGTAAAAGCCCTCGTGTAGACCCAGCTATACTGGAAAAAAAGGTGCCTTATATTGGAGTAAGCCATACTACTGTTGGCCACCTTTATACTGGTACAACTGTGTCCACACTAGAAGGGGATTGTCACTTCAACTATGTTGGCAGAGATGAATTGACAAAACTTAAGTGTAGCTAAGCCCACAGTTTCCCCCATCTATAAAATGGAAGCAATGCCCCATTTGTCAGGTACTTGGAGATTCCCAGATGAATAGTTTAACACAAGTGTAAAATACCATTATTATTAAACATTTCACTCAGATCATCTGTCAAATTGTGATTCTCTCTTGAGAGAAGACAATCTTGTCAATGTCAAGTGTATTTTACTGCTCCTTGAATTTCTATTGCTTATGCCATTATGACTACATATTGTACTGTCCTGGTGCACTCATTACTTTGTATATTTTCTCCATCTGAAAAAAAAATCCATATTCTGGTTCACAAACAAAAGCATCCCATGACTGGCCAACTCCCTAAGGGAATCCCCTCCCTAACAACTGTTGTTTCCTTTATCTGATGATATATGAACTCTTTTCAAATCAAATCAGGGCTGTGCTGGATTTACTATTTAGTTTCTTTGGGAAGGGGGCTGTAATTTCTTAAAAGGATGATAAAGATGCTTAGCCCACAGCCTGAGAATGGAATTCAGCCAAACTCTTAACCTACAATCACTCACACTCCTTCACCCAAAGCATCAGAATCAATTTGCCAAATTGGATTTCAAGGTATCTGTAGCCAAAAGGCACAGTCAAAATTATTTCTGTCTATTTCACGGAAAGCAAAATTCTCAACCAATAATCGTATCATATACATGAAACCAGTGCATTAAAATTCAAAGCTGTATCGAAGTCTTTCTGAATATTCCTGTTTTCCCTGTTTTGGATAATTATTGCTCCCATGCACATTTAAAATATCATCAGGACACTATGGATACTGATGGCAGAAATAGTTAGAATTTATTTAAATACATAGTCCTATTTTTTTAGGCTCCAGCATTGGCCTATTTCAGTCTTATAATGGGAATCTCTGAGGGAAGACCAGAGCCTAGTCATCTTACTAGAGCCCCCATCATCCTTATTTAGGTAAGTTCCCCTAGTAGGATGAGATAAAGAAACAGCATCCTAGATCCCTAGACTGAGAGGAAGTGAGTGGTATCTGTAGTATACTGAGACAGAGAATGAGAGTTTTATAGAAGAAATAGCCTAGGAAGCTCAAGAAGCAGCCACAAAAATGAAGTTTAAATAGCCTCCTGCTCAGTCTCTTGCAGAATATGCCAAACCTCTGCGCCCCCGCCCCTCCGCTCCCCCCAAAAAACACCAGCATAAAAATATCTTGTAGTACTGCAAGTTTGTTAATCTAATTCAGCCAACTAGCTGTCTCACAAAAGCCTGCGGAGAAATGTGCATATTTAGTGCAGTTTGTCAGTACACAATTTAAAGTCCATTACCAAGATTTTAACATCTTCCGTCCTTTTGAAGCATCACTTAGGTATTCTTCTTTCATCCCCCAAATAAGGCAATTCATCAGAGTCTTACTGATGGAGCTCTGAGGAGAGTCTAATTTTGAAATACATATGGAACTGAATCTCTCTTTAGGTAACACAAATAAATCTACTCTCAGAAGTATTGCCTTCTTAATTGTCTTTAGATACAATGTATCTATCACTACAGCCTGTGACTCCAGTTTTCTTTGTTGAAATTATGGAAGGAGGGAGAGAATTTATGTAGGAGGAATTCTAACTCTGAGGGCTTCGAGTGGATGATCGGTGAAAGATTTTTATGGACCACAGCAAGATCCAAGAACAGGGCCTTTTAAATGCTGATGGTAACCTATCAAGAACTGATCATGAACAAAAGTCTGGGCATTTTTTGCCATTGCAGGCAAAAATTTGTCAAGTCTTACTTCTGGCACAATAAATATTTTTTGTTTTCCACGCGGTCGCTGGTAAAATCTCCTACACTTCAGGTTCTCTCTTTCTAATTCAAGGCCTGTTAGAGCAGGAGAAAATCTTTAGATAGCAACTTTTCTATTCCCACTAAAGAAAAAAAATGTCTTGATGACTCCCCTTCCCCCACTGTAGTTCTACAAAGAACCACCAAAGGAAAGGGAGAAAGAAATGAGTGTAAATGGAACTATTCCTCACAAAGAGATCTTTACTGAGGAAAAAAAAGGCATAAACATCATCCAATACCTTTCATGTGACCTCCCCACACTCTGTGCACACAGAAGGAACTTTTAAGTTTGGCAAGTTACCTTGTGTCAGAAGAATATTTAATGACTGTTACATAAAAGTGAAAGTTGTTGCCTTAGGGGAGACCTGTGTTTTCTTTGCAGCTTTGTGTTATCCTACTGTGCCTTCTTCTTGAGACAGCATGTTCCTTCCACAGAGAGAGCCAGCAGCCTTCTCCATGTGGGGGCTGAGTATGTGCCACAGCACAGTTTAGCCAGGCTGTCCAAGCTAAGATAGCTGGAGCCTGTGCATAGGTGATTCTGCCAGCTGATTCTAAACAATTTCTCTCCATATTGTTAACTGCTGCTTACAAGCTAACAAACCCTCATCACTAATTAAAAGAATGCCCAATCTGTTTGGACTTAATGTATCAAACTACATTTTCCTGCAATTAAAAAGGATACTTTACTGTAAAAGTCTGATTGCTGCAATTCTTTCACAGACAATCAGGATTACTCACCCTCTGAATTTAACTACAGCCCACACACAAATGGCCAAATTAAGCCTGTTCATAAAATCACTGAAGAAAAAGAACAGGTGGCAGATATAGCCCAAGTACTGCAGAATCAGGTCCAGTCAGAGTGATGTCAATACTACTGGTGTGATGCAAAGCCCACTGAAGTTAATGGAAACCCTCCCATTGGTTTCAAAGGGCTTTGGATCAGGCTGTGTCAAAGATTGAAGATCTGCTACAATCTCAGTCATGTCATTTACACGCAGCAGCTACACACTGGGGCAAAGTTCCTTCTGGAGCTCCACAAGACACAAGAGCAGTGCAGCTGTGGCTGCACCACCTATGAAAAATGCAGCATACTCTATCCCACGCACTTGGCACTGGCTCACCTCATTTCTTTGGGTGTGTCTTGTATTCTGGGACACACAGAGCTCTCAAGGGAGAAAAGTACGAATTACTCTTCTGCCCAGATGTACAAGATGGCAGATTGAGTGTGCTGTATGTTGGCTCCCTGCAAAACCATATAGCATCTGGGTACAATCTGGCCCAGTATCTGCAGTTACTTTCCAAAGAGATCTGTTCCCAAAAATCTTAAAGATATAAAGTTCTATTTTAAGTATGCAATAAGCAACATTAGAGAGAGAATCCTTATGGACTTAATTAACTTAACACTAGGTTAACAATTAACTTCCCACCACCCTAAATTGCTAACACTTTCATACTGGACCAAACATACAGCACTGTGCTCTTACCTGCCCAATTAGTGTTCACATGATGGCCCAAGGCACAAACAATTCTGTATGCAAAAATACAATTCCAATGTGTATTACAAAAATTAGAGATATACCGGCTTATTCCAAGCCCAGGAGAAGCTCAAAACCTGAATCCAATCAAATTAGATTAGAAAAAATAAAAACAAAAATCAATAGCACGGCTGCAAATGATAACCCCAAGCCAAAGTGTTTGTTTGCCTGGAGATAAGGCTGCTCAAAACCAAATCCCACTACCACAATCACCAATTAAATATTACCACCTAACTCTTACATAGCACTTTTCATCCATAGATCTCAAAGGGCTTTACAAAGGAGCTCAGCCTTAGCTAAATGATATTAAAGCGATATCACTTACACAAAATTTCTTTCACAACCCTTGGCTCCTAAGTATCTCACCATCCAAACACACACAGATTCCTTGTTTTCACAACAAACTTCCTTACACGTCTGACAGAGCCAACCACAATGCACGCCCCACATTCCTCCACACTCAAATGTAGAGCTTTAACTCTATCCACAGCTAACTCAGCATTCATTCTTTATAGACAAATGAGATACAATTTTCAAAAAACACATAAGTGATTCATGCATTTTTGAGAATTACACTTATATACACCGGGGTGAACCCTATCATTTGTCATTTCTGCAGAGATACTAAGAGGTTCCAGTTTAGATTCTACATTTCAATCTGACACAGAGGATTTGACGTGGGAATTTTCCATGGTTTCTCTTCCTCCAATATAATTTCCAGCTAAGAGAAATTGTACCACGTCCAGCAAATTTATAAGTGCTATATTAAATGCCTATTGGACATACATCTTTTACTACTGAGGTAACATAAGGGAGAAAGAAAGAGAGGGAAAAAAGTGTGAGATAGGATATAAAATTTAAATTGAAAACTTTCTCTTCATTATTTTTCCCTAAGTTACTGTAGAGTTGCTGGAGCTATAATTTTTACCATGTTCCACTCTAGAAGTGGCTGCAATTTGATGGTGGGTGAAGTGCTCCAAATATAAGATGTTGGTACTTCTATAAAGCTTGTTGAGTCTTGTGAAAGAGGATATATTTTAAAAAAATGAAAAAAAATCAGTGGGTCAATAATACTGAGCCCTCAATATGGTGATCGCTGGGCAGTGGAAGGAGAAACATCCTGAAAGAGTCCTTTCTTTTTTGTCTCATTCTTCTGCTTTTTAAAAATACATTTATCTTCTTTTGTTCTCACAGTAGCTCCTCACAATTAGCCTCTCTCTGTGATCGTTCAGGTAAAGAGAAAACACAAAAGTCCTTTTCACTGAGCTTTGAAAGAGAGAGACACACACATTGGAATTGCAGAAATTTGTTTCTGTAGCAAAATTATAATTCTGTGTTTGATATCATTATCCAATGCTACAGAATTGTGATGTCACAAATGCAGTCCCACACACTTCAGAATAAAGAGTCTGTGAGAGAATCTTTAATTCATCATGAAGGCAAATCCTACAGGGCCTAGTTGTTTGCAGTTTTATCCGGGTGGCATTCAATCTCCAGGTACATAAGACAGTCTGTCTAGGTGTTCAATCTATGTCTGTCACTGGCAATCTGATCACGCCGCAGAAGATTTATTGATGATCACATGATTCCTGACCACATAGCAGCATTCTTCATTTAACACATTATTAGGATGGAAAACCAATAAATAACAATGTCTGTACCAAGAAAGCTGCCAAAAGCATACCATTGCTAATGGAGATGGTTGCTGCATTTGGATAGAAATAGCTCATTGCCGATCTGTCCCTGACACTCAGTATGTCTTTGGTTAATTACAGCTAGTCAAATAAAATACCAGAGGAAATTGTTAAAAATATGAAAGATAAATAGATCTATATGTTCAGTAAGACATCTGAATATTTTCCCCTACACAAAATTCCCCTTTTTAAAAGTATGTTAACATTTGGTTTTGTTTAAACAAACGCACACTTACTGTGTGATTAAAAGAAAGACTTTACCAGCTGGTCAATACTTCTTAGCCTTTAAATTTTTCAGTAAAATATTTGGGGAAATGATTTGCCTTAATGCACAATCCTTTGTTTAAAAAATAAATAAATAAATAAATAAAAATAAAAACTCCACTACTTTTTCAGTACACTGATTATACCTGTCCGTAAAATGCTCAATTATTGTTCCAAGAAGTCTGTATAGACTGTCTAGCTGAAGAAATCTTACAGTTTATCAGCTTCTGTGATTAAGTTAAAACCCTGCAAAAATGCCCCATTTGTTTGTTTTTAACATGATAAGGATCCTCCCAGAGAACTTTACTGGATAGTACAGAACACGAAGGTATGAAGGTATGAAGTACAGAACAATAAGGATGAAGCATAGAATAAGCGGTCTATATATAGCTGGAAAAGTCTCTTTGTATGATGATCCTACAATACTTTTGAATGAGTATAAAACCTTGAATTTACAAACTAAAACTTCAGCAAAAACTGTTTCTAGAAGTTATGGTTGAAATAAGAGTTCAGATTCTTCTCCCAGTTATTACCATTGTAAATCTGGAGTAGAGTAATCCACTGATAAGTATCAGAGGGGTAGCAGTGTTAGTCTGGATTTGTAAAAAGCAACAAAGAGTCCTGTAGCACCAGACTAGACTATAGACTTATAGACTAACAAATGTATTGGAGCATAAGCTTTCGTGGGTGAATACCCACCTTGTCAGACTGATTGAAGTCAGAGTAACTCCAGAGGAGACACTTGGCTAAGAGGAGAAATTGGCCCAAAGATATTTTGAAGGGAGAAGCAAATGCACTTTCTTCTTTTGAAATGTAGGGTTTTTTTACATTCCACTAAAGCCAATCAACTTTCTTTTTATTTAAAGACTATTGTACTCAAGATTTCCCAACAAATAAGTGTATTATGCAGTATATGATATTAACATTGACAGCATACAAGTAAGGTTGAAAGTGTTAAGATATCAGAGTTTAACAAAATGCAGAGGTTAACCTTTCTGTAGCAATTCTGCCTGTACATGTGCACTTTAGAACTGCTTACTACAGCACATGTTTATGTGAGTGGGGAAAAGAGCTGGATGCATATTTGTTTTACATTAGTTTCAAACTCCTGCTATGCAGTGCAGCATTGCTGCTTGCCCTGTTACTGGAAACCACTGAAAATTAATTTTAGCAGATATTTCAAGTTCACAAAGTGAAAATTAATTTACAGAAAATGCTGCCAGTTTTACAATCTTTTCCTTCCCTGTTTTTCTGGTTAATGGTCCAATTCTGCAAATGTCACTCACCTGAGCAATTTCCACTCATGTGAGAAGTCTTACAGGGTAGAATAAGAATTATTTCTGTATGTAAAGGTTGCAGAATTGGGCCTGAAATGTGTAGTTTATACTGGATTCTTTGTTACATTTTTGCCATAAAATATTAAAATATGCAAAGCAGAGGAATTGACGCTGCAAAAGTTGAGTTTCTTACAGTATTTCCTGCCTTTCTTTTAGCTATCTACACTTAACATTGCAACAATTTTTCATCTAAAATTCCTTTGTTTTTTCAAGACAACAAAACTGCAATTTAATATTTTAAGTCCTCACCTTGGTGAGAGGAGGGAGAGTTTATACCTCAATTCCTGAATAAGGTGAACTGAATTCATCTCTTTGCTCATGCTACTGGGCCCAGTCCTTTCAATGTATGTGACTAGTCTGAAGCATGGTCTACACTAGAAAATTAGGTTGGTTTAAAACTACTCAGTCAGAGGCATGAAGTATCCATACCCCTGAGGGGAGCTGTTAAGCCAGCCTAAGTCCCCATGTAGACAGCACCAGGTCAATGGAAGAATTCTTCTGCTGACCTACCTACCGCCTCTCATGGAGTTGATTACCTATGCCGACAGAACTCCTCCTGTCAGCATAGGTAGCATCTACACCGATGTGCTACAGCTGTACTGTTTGAGTGCAGACATACCCTTATTCATGTAAGTGGTCCCATTAAAGTACAAAGATTACTTACTTGAAAGTCAAAACCGAGAGAGTTTGGACTTGTGTTGGGCACCCAGTAGAACCTGGAATTGTGGATAGCTGAAACCATGAAGCAGGTCCCTGCTAAGTTAGGATTAGCATTCGCAGCATGAAGGTTTGCATCTTCACAGGGCTCGCTCTCTGAATTTGAAAATGAAATCCATTCTGTAACCATGGATGTTTGTATTATCCAGATGTATATTTAACATTCCATTCAACTCTTGGTGTAACCCACTAACTCCACTGACTTCTCTGGAGTTAAGAATTTCCACTGGCTGAGAATCTAACCCTTGCTCTCAATGGTGTCTTATGGCAGTGAGTACTGCAGGTTATTTATACATCATACAAATATTATTCATTATTTTGTATGAATGTGTCAGGTCTCATCTTATTGTGTTCCTAAACTATTTAGAGTCCAGGCCTGACAGAGAATAAAGTGCCGCTTAGTGAATCCCCGCTTCTTAAGCACTTAGCCTAGGTTGTTTTCTGCAGGTTTCCCATATAATTACTGACCATGCATATAGGTTAAGACCTGAGACAATCACAGTACAAGGAGGCATGGAAAATGCTAAGATTTTAAACTGGCAACAAAGAGGTCAATTTCAGATTGGATTGAGGCCCCAGTGTTCTCAAGAATCAAATTTGCTACAAAAATCAGTCAGTATTTGAAGAGACCCTGCTGGAATGATGACCTAGATCAGCTTCTTTGCATTTTTTTATTTTATCATTATAGTAAGACAGTTCCCATAAGAAACAAGTCAATCCTCTTAGGAAGGTGAACTAATGCACTAATCCCATATGGACACATGGGCACACTGGCTGCTGGTGTAAAGTAAAGGAAAGAGAAAGATTGTAGGGATAGATTTCCAAAAAGTGCTCAGGCCTGCATTCAGGGCCAGTTTTCCAGAAGAGCTCATTCCCATTTAGGCACTTATATGGCCATATTTCCAATAACACTTTGTTCCCAGTAGCCAGTATTAAGAACAAGAGATTTAAACAAACTCTCTTCCAGTCCTTCAAAATCTGTGCAAGCCCCAGGTCAGCATTCCATTTGGCACTGAAAAGGTCAAACATGAGAAGAATATTTGCCTTTAGCCACCCCCGAGTAAATACAGGACAGAGCTTCAGTCTGCCCTTTTGGGGCCTAATCCAATTGCCTGCTCAACTCAGTGGGAGTCTGTCCCTGAACTTCAATGAGCACTGCATCGGACCCTTTATGAGAAAGGGTCTTCACTGCACTTCAAGTCAAAGGTCACCAAAGCAAGGCACAGTAGACTATGATACAGAAGAAAAATCACTGAATATGAACATTAGTCAGCTGATTTCTATTTGGCAGAGTAATAAACCCAAAAGAAGCTCCTAAAAAGCATTAACAGGTACACTTTTCTCCCTTCAATCTTTGTTTAAAGAGGAGAATCTGTACTCCCCAAATTCTGCCCTCTGAAGCATACACACATGAAATTTGGCCATCACTGAAAATTTACTAGCCACAGGAATTAAATCTAACACATATACCCTTATTGTGGTATTTTTCATTCTTAGTACAGGAAATACAATGAATAAGTAGTATGTCCAATATAAAAAGGACTGCTACAATACCGGTTTCAGAGTAGCAGCCGTGTTAGTCCGTATCCACAAAAAGAACAGGAGTATTGTGGCACCTTGGAGACTAACAAATTTATTTGAGCATAAGCTTTCGTGGGCTACAGCGGATCATTGGATGTATGCAGTGGAAAATACAGTAGGAAGATATAGATACACACACACACACACACACACACCATGAAACAATAGGTGTTAGCATACACACTCTAACGAGAGTGATCAGTTAAAGTGAGCTATTAGCAGGAAAGAAAAAAAACTTTTTGTAGTGGTAATCAAAATGGTCCATTTGCAGCAGTTGACAAGAAGTTGTGAGGAACAGTGGGGGGGGGGAGGAAATAAACATGGGGAAATAGTTTTACTTTGTGTAATGACCCATCCACTCCCAGTCTTTATTTAAGCCTAATTTAATGGTGTCTATTTTGCAAATTAATTCCAATTCAGCAGTCTCTCATTGGAGTCTGTTTTTGAAATATTTTTGTTGTAATATTGAGACTTTTAGGTCTGTAATTGACTGACCAGGGAGGCTGAACTGTTCTTCAACTGGTTTTTAAATGTGATAATTCTTGACATCTGATTTGTGTCCATTTATTCTTTTGCGTAGAGACTGTCCAGTTTGGCCAATGTACATGGCAGATGGGGCATTGCTGGCACATGATGGCATATATCACATTGGTAGATGTTCAGGTGAACGAGCCCCTGATGGCATGGCTCATGTGATTAGGTCCTTTGATGGTGTCCCCTGAATAGATATGTGGACAGAGGCCTTGGCTACACTGGCACTTTACAGTGCTGCAACGTTCGCGCTCAGGGGTGTGAAAAAACACCCCCCTGAGCGCTGCAAGATACAGCGCTGCAAAGCGTCAGTGTAATCAGTGCCGAAGTGCTGGGAGCACGGCTCCCAGCGCTGCACGCTACACCCGTAAGGGATGTGGTTTACGTGCAGCGCTGGGAGAGCTCTCTCCCAGCGCTGGCGCTCCGACCACACTCACACTTCAAAGCGCTGCCGCAGCAGCCCTTTGAAGTTTCAAGTGTAGCCATACCCAGAGTTGGCAACAGGCTTTGTTGCAAGGATAGTTCATGGGTTAGTGTTTTTGTTGTGTGGTTTGTGGTTGCTGGTGAGTATTTGCTTCAGGTTGGGGGCTGTCTGTAAGCGAGGCCTGGCCTGTCTCCCAAGATCTGTGAGAGTGATGGATTGTCCTTCAGGATAGGTTGTAAATCCTTGATGATGCGCTGGATTGTTTTAGTTGGGGGCTGAAGGTGATGACTAGTGGCGTTCTGTTACTTTCTTTGTTGGGTCTGTCCTGTAGCAGGTGACTTCTTGGTATTCTTCCGGCTCTGTTGATCTGTTTCATCACTTCATCAGGTGGGTATTGTAGTTGTAAGAATGCTTGATAGAGATCTTGTAGGAGTTTGTCTCTGTCTGAGCGGTTGGAGCAAATGCGATTGTATTGTAGAGCTTGGTTGTAGACAGTGGATCTTGTGGTGTGGTCTGGATGAAAGCTGGAGGCATTTAGGTAAGTATAGCAGTCAGTAGGTTTCCAGTATAGCATAGTGTTTATGTGACCATCGCTTATTAGCACTTTAGTCTCCAGTGTTAGTCTCTAAGGTGCCACAAGTACTCTTGTACTTTTTACAATACCAGTGTAATTATAAAAGCCTGCATTAATGACTAACTTTGACCACTTATCTCTGTATCCAGAGCTATAGGAAATCCTTGAAATGCGTGCTTTGTGTCCTTCCAAAACTATAATGCTGTCTAAATACAGGCAGATAGCTATATGTCTACAGAGAGCTGAGAGGTAGAACAGATTAATAGTAGGAGGTCATAGCAGAGCACTTCAAAATAACATAGGAAAACATCTCTGAAAAACTTGTTTTAAAAACAAGGAGGACAATGCACAGTTTCTTCACTTGTTCTCCATCCTGCATGGAATCATGGGTTCCCCCCTCCCTCCTTTAATATATTATAAATATGCTGCATAATGAAGACAGATTGGATTTAAAAAAAAAAAAAGGAGGCATATAGAGAAAAGCACTTGCTTATTAAGTTGTCCTGTAGAATTATTTTCCCTAAGTGTACCCCTATGAAAATCCTTTAACAAATCAGCATTTTTTGGTCTTTATATAGTCTTGCTCTCCATTTGCTAAACAAATAAATAAAAGACGGTTACTCACCTTTGTAACTGTTGTTCTTCGAGATGTGTTGCTCATATCCATTCCAATTAGGTGTGCGCGCACCGCGTGCACATTCGTCAGAAGATTTTTACCCTAGCAACACTTGGTGGGTCGGCTGGGTCGCCCCCTGGAATGGCGCCGTTATGGTGCCGGATATATACCCCTGCCGACCCAACGACCCTTCAGTTCCTTCTTGCCGGTTACTCCGACAGTGGGGAAGGAGGGCGGGTTTGGAATGAATATGAGCAACACATCTCGAAGAACAACAGTTACAAAGGTGAGTAACCGTCTTTTCTTCTTCGAGCGCTTGCTCATATCCATTCCAATTAGGTGATTCCCAAGCCTTATCTAGGTGTGGGGTCAGAGTGAGATGTTGCAGAATGCAAAACTGCTGAGCCAAATGCTGCATCATCTCTGGACTGTTGAACCAATGCGCAATGTGAGGCAAAGTTGTGATCGATGACCAGGTAGCTGCCCGACATATTTCCTGGATGGGAACATGGGCCAGGAAGGTGGCAGATGAAGCTTTAGCCCAAGTAGAATGGGTGGTTAGGTGGCTAGTCAGAACGTGAGCCAAATCATAGCATGCACGGATGCAGGATGTTACCCAAGATGAAATTCATTGGGATGAGACTGGTAGGCCTTTCATCCAGTCTGCCACAGCTACAAAGAGCTGAGGTGACCTTCGGAAGGGTTTTGTTCTCTCGATATAAAAGGCGAGAGCCCTGCGAATGTCTAGGGTGTGCAGCTGTTGTTCCCGACGCAATGGGTGCGGCTTCGGGAAAAAGACTGGGAGGAAGATGTCTTGATTGACATGAAAGGCAGACACCACCTTACAGAGGAAGGAGGGGTGTGGTCGCAGCTGTACGTTGTCCTTATGGAATACAGTATACGGGAGGTCCGCTGTCAAGGCCCAAAGCTTTAATACTCGTGTTGCCGAAGTAATAGCGACGAGAAAGGCTGTCTTCCAGGAAAGGCACAGCAGCGAGCAGGTGGCCAGGGGTTTGAAAGTAGCACTCATAAAGCTTGGCTAGCACCATGTTGAGATCCCAGGTAGGGTTGGGCGTCTGACTTGAGGGTACAAACGTTCCAATCCCTTGAGGAACCTTGAAACTATGGGGTGAGAGAAGATTGATCGGCCATTTTCCCCTGGGTGGAAGGCAGAGATAGCTGCCAGATGCACCTTTATGGAAGAGACCGCTAGTACCTGTTCTTTCAGGGACCTGAGGTAGTTCAGGACAGTAGGAATCGACACTTGCCTGGGGACTGAGTTACGCTGAGCGCACCAGCAGGAGAAACACTTCCACTTGGCCAGATATGTCATCCTAGTGGAAGGCTTCCTACTGCCCAAGAGCACCTGTTGGACCCAGGCAGAGCAATGCAACTCAGACTGGTTCAACCACACAGCAACCATGCTGTGAGGTGAAGAGACTGCAGGTCCGGATGGTGAAGCCTGCTGAAGTCCTGTGTTATGAGATCCGGCCAGAGTGGCAGGGGAATCAGGTTTGCCCCTGAGAGGTCGAACAACATGGTGTAGCAGTGCTGCCTTGGCCAAGCTGGAGCAATCAGGATCAGGTGGGCACTGTCCCTGCGGAGCTTGAGTAAGACTCTGTGGACGAGTGGAAATGGTGGGAAGGCATAGAGTAGGTGCCTCTTCCACGGGATCAGGAATGCGTCTGAGAGGGAACCCGGGGAGCATCCCTGGAAGGAACAGAACACCTGGCATTTCCGGTTCTCTCAGGAGGCAAAGAGGTCTATGTGGGGAAACCCCCACTTCCAGAAAACAGAATGGATGACGTCCGGGCGAATCGACCACTCGTGAGAGAGGAAGGATCTGCTGAGGTGATCCGCCAGAGTGTTCTGGACTCCTGGGAGCAAAGACGCTACCAAATCGATTGGTGCTTTTGCATAGCTATGATGAGCTATGCAAAAGTCCCAGAGGTGGACGGCTTCTTGACAAAGGAGGGAGGAGTGTGCTCCGCCATGCTTGTTTATGTAAAACATGGCCGTTGTTTTGTCCGTGAACACTGATACACAACGGCCTTGGAGATGGTCTCGAAACACCTGGCATTCTAGACGGATCGCTCTCAGCTCCCGTACATTGATGTGCAAGGCCAGCTCTTGAGGTGACCAGAGGCCTTGAGTGCGAAGGCCCTCGAGGTGGCACCCCAACCCAGAGATGACACGTCCGTGGTTAGGGCCATCAAGGGTAGCGATGGGTGGAATGGCATCCCTGCACAGACTAGAGTGGGGTTTAGCCACCAGCTTAGGGAGCCCAGAACCTTCCAGGGAATAGTGAGCACCGAGTCCAGGCTGTCTCTGCGTGGTTGGTATATTGAAGCAAGCCAGGTTTGAAAGGGACGGAGGCGTAGCCTCGCGTGCTTGGTCACGAAGGTGAAGGAGGCCATGTAATCTACTAGGCTGAAGCAGGTGCACACTGAGGTTGTTGGGAAGGTTTAAAGACCTCGAATAATTGAAGCCATTGCTTAAAAACATGACTGCAGGAGGCAGGCTCTGGCCAGATTGGAGTCCAGAACCGCTCCTATGAAGTCTATTCTCTGCGTGGGTGTCAGAGTAGACTTCTCTGTGTTGATAATCAGGCCTAGGCTCCCGAACAGGTCTTTGACGATTGCAGGTGCTGCGGTACTTGTAACTCGGAAGTCCCTCGAACGAGCCAGTCTTCGAGATACAGGTAGACGTGTACCCGATGACGCCGGAGGGAGGCGGTGACTATAGCCATGCATTTTGTGAGCACACACGGAGCTGTAGAAAGGCCAAACAGAAGTACAGTGAACTGAAAGTGTTGATGGTTGACCACAAAATGGAGGTACCGTCTGTGTGGTGGGTAAATTGCGATGTGGAAATATCGAGGGCGGCATACCAGTTTCCCAGATCCAGGGACGGGATAATGGTCCCCAGGGTTATCATGCAGAACTTCAGCTTTATCATGAATTTGTTGAGTTATCGCAGGTCTAGGATCGGTCGTAGACTTCCCTTTGCCTTGGGGATTAGGAAGTAGCGGGAATAAAACCCCTTGCCCCTCATGTCTTTTGGCACCTCCTCTATGGCTCCCATGGCTAGGAGCGACTGGACCTCTCGTAAGAGGAATTGCTCGTGAGAGGGGTCCCTGAAGAGGGACAGGGAGGGTGGGTGGAAAGGTGGGGTTGAAACAAACTGGAGGTAGTATCCCGCTTCCACCGTGCGCTGGACCCAATGATCTGAAGTTAGCTGGGACCAGGCAGGGAGGAATTGTGAGAGGCGGTTGAAAAAGGGAGGAGAAGGATCCAGTAGAGCAACTGGTGGGCCGCCCTCAGGAGTCCCATCAAAAGTTCTGCTTGGGTCCCGCTGATGATTTAGGGGGCGCCTGATTTTGACCTCCTTGAGGGCCAGACTGTCTCCGACGATTCCCTCTACCACACCTTCTGCTAAAGTCCTGATGTGGCCTAGGCAGGGCGTTAGAGCGGTGTGGCTGGGGCCGGAAGGTCCTGCGTTGAGTCACTGGCGTGTACATACCCAGCGAGCGCATTATAACGCGATTGTCCTTCGGACTTTGCAATCTGGGGTCAGTTTTATCTGAGACAGGCCCTGGCCTTCGAAGTGCAAATCCTGAATAGTTTGTTGTAATTCAGGGGGAAGGTCTGATACCTGGAGCCAGGGGATATGCCTCATCGTCCCTCCTGATGCCAGAGTTCTGGCTGCAGAGTCCGCTGCATCCAGAGAGGCTTGGAGGGAGGTTCTTGCTACCTTTTTACCCTCCTCAAGTAGGTAGTAAATTCTTGAAGGGATTCCTGAGGAAGAAGCTCCGTAAACTTCCCCAAGGACACCCACGTGTTAAAGTTATATCTACTTAGGAGGGCTTGTTGGTTTGCCACCCTAAGTTGGAGGCCCCCGGCCGAGTATATTTTGCGGCCTAGGAGGTCCATGTGTCTAGCTTCTTTGACTTAGGAGCTGGGGCTTGCTGGCCATGACACTCCCTCTCGTTCACCAATTGCACCATTAAAGAGCAAGGAGGTGGGTGAATGTAGAGATATTCATACCCCTTTGAGAGGACCATATATTTTCTCTCTACTCCCCTTGCTGTAGGTGGAATCGAGGCTGGGGATTGCCAAATGGTATCTGCATTAGCCCATATGGTGCGGATAAATGGAAGAGCCACTCTAGTAGGTGCATCAGCCGATAGGATGTCCACGACAGGGTCCTCTATTTCAGGGACCTCCTCCACCTGTAAGTTCATATTCTGAGCCACTCGTCTCAAAAGGTCTTGATGGACCCTGAGATCAATTGGTAGAGGGCCTGAGGAGGATGTTCCCGCCACCGCCTCGTCAGGCAAGGAGGAGGAAAGGCCTGGGACCAGGGGGTCCTGTGGGGGCTCCTGCACTTGAGGAGTGTCCTCTGTGTCAGGTGGAACCTGGGTGTCTGCAGATGGTATTGGAGCCTCATCCATGCCCATGTGGGGGGGCGGCTTACTGTCGCCTCTGGTACCCGGTGTTCTGACAGGGCCGACCCTGAAGCCACTGATGGAGGACTTTGGGCCTGGTGGTATGCCCACAGTGTCCAGACGGACCAGTGATGAGGCCCTTGATCGTGGCTCTGGCTCTCTGGGAATATATGGCTGGGAACATCAGAGTCACACTCCTGAGGATAGGATGTGCTACCAGCCTGCAATGACACCGATGTGTGTCTCGATGGCCATGGCAGTGCCGATAGACCTGGGAGGGCACCACTGTTCTGGATGCTTGATCCTGGGGCGGTACCGGGGAGCGGTACCGGGACCTTCCACCGTAGCAGTGCCGGGAGGTCGACCGGGATCTCGAGTCCCTTCGTCAGGAGCGACTGCAGGATACATGGTGCCGAGAGCGGTGCAGTGAGTCGGATCGGTACCGGGAGTATCCGGCCCGCGAACGAGATGTCAAACGGTGCCGCAAGTGCAACCGGTACCGTGATGCAGAGCGGTGCCGGGAGCAGGAACGGTGTGATCGAGAGCATCTGTGAGACCATGATCTTGAACAACATCTCTCTGTTGGATCAACGGAAGGTGGCCTTACCAGGGCCGGTTTTCCAATGGATTGTATGACCCGCACCGGCGGTGCCGGGGGTTGAGGCCGTGTTGACTCCATCATGGCGATGAGCTCCCTTGCCATGGAGAAGGTCTCCGGTGTAGAAGGGAGGGCAAGCTCAACCACAGCATGAGCCGAGGAGCTGTCAGGCACCAGACTCAACAGCTCTTGCGGGACCGGAATCGACGGTGCCGTGCTCGGTGGAGCCGCAATCGGCGTACCACAGTTGACAGTGCCGTGGCAGAGGACGGTGCCGGACGAACCGTCTTTGAAGAGTGCTCCTTCTGTGGAGCTGAAGCAGCTGGAGCGCTATGTTGCTTCCTGGGTCTCGGGGACAGGGAGTGGTGCCAAGCAGATGTCGGTGCTGGTAGGGGTCAGTGCCAGGGCTCCTTCTCAGTACCAGAGCGGTCCAGGGCCGAAGGGGCGCTCCTTACAGAAGCGGTCTGTTGGGCGCTCGGTACCGATGCTGCAGGACTAAGTGCGGACTCCATGAGGAGCTGTTTCAGTCGAAAGTCCCACTCCTTCTTCATCCTTGGTTTAAACGACTTTCAGATGCGGCACTTATCGGTAAGGTGGGATTCCCCCAGGCACTTGAGGCAGGAGCCGTGGGGATCCCCTATTGGCATCGGCTTTTGGCACACCGAGCACGGTTTGAATCCTGGTGCCTCGGGCATGGGCCCGTATCGGGGTGGAGGAAAGGGGCTAATCCCCGATCCCCCCTTAAACTATATACACTAACTATAAATACCACAACTAATACTAACTATAACTACAAGAACTCCAACTATACACACAATAAACAGCAAAGAACTACGAGTAGCTAGGGACGTGGAGATCAGCAGCACCGCGCTCCACAGTTCCAATGACCGTCACAGGCGGTAAGAAGGAACCGAAGAGCTGTTGGGTCGGCAGGGGTATATATCTGGCGCCATAACGGCGTCACTCCAGGGGGTGACCCAGCCAACCCACCGAGTGTTGCTAGGGTAAAAATCTTCCGACGAACATGCACGTGGCGCAGGCACACCTAATTGGAATCGATATGAGTAAGCACTCGAAGAAGAAATAAAATATTCACCATCTATATAGTCCCACAAGTTTTTTTTTAATTGAAAACAAGTTTTCAAATACAAATGCTACAACTCAAGAGCCATTAACTTTTCATGACAATATCTTCCTTTACTCCGAAATATGTGGCTTGGTTTGAGATTGAGTTAATGATTAAAACCAAATGACAGGTGTCCGTCTCAGTAGGAACAGTGCTTTATGCATTTTAGAGTTCAGCACATACTAGCAAAACAATAGAGAATGAATTCTATATGTTTAAACACAGAATAATCAGGCATTCTATTGTTTTCCGATACATTGTTATACCAAAATCAACTGTTAGCTCTGAATTTCCTAGTAGTCAATGAGGGTTCACATTTGTATACTCATGTCCTCTACTTGCCTGACATGGAGTATTTGAGGACTGCAAAGAAGCTAGTGGTCTAGTGACTAGGACATGGGAATGGGAGACACAGGATCCTAAGTTTTATTATTAACTCGGTATATGTACTTAGAAAAAAGGGATACACAGACCTTCCTTTGTAAAGCACAGAGATCTAGAGATAAGCTGTATGTGCAGACATTCCCCAGAACTCTCAAGAGCCCCCCTCTTGGAGGTAGTACCAGCACAGCCTGAAGAAAAAAAAAAAACTAGACCCCTCTTGCCAGTGGAAGTGGGCCAGTGCGGCCTCTCTGGCTGGTGCTGGGGAAGAATTTCCTGGCCTTGGGGACCATAGATGATGAAGGGATTAAATGATGCAGCAAAATGACCTCAAGCTGCTCTGAGGAGCCACTAGAGGTTTTTCCCAGGGTCTCAGCAGGGAGTTTCACTGCATCAGAGTGCCTATCTCAGGTTGACTCCAGCAGTGTTGTTTTTACAGCCCAGGGGGCATATTCTTTGAGCCAGGGTGTAGTAGACATGAGACCTAGTCTCTTTAAGGCACCCCTCCCAAGACTGTCCCTCTGCCAGAGAAACCAGGATAGAGGCAGAGGAAGAAAATGGCAATAGTACCGAGAAAGGAGCCCTCAGAACTGCTGAGAGAACATCTGCCTCTGAACAAAGTGAGAAAGGTAAGGAACAATATCAGGGTAAATCACCAGACGGCGTGCAAATGGGGCAGGCAGACAGACTGCCTGGGGAAAGGGAGGGATTAAAAACCTTGTCTAGCTCCAAGACTTGGTAAACACAAACTCAATAGTTCTAAGCCTACTGGAGCAGCAGATTTCCATGACATGAAGAGCACGAATGCTATACTTTTAAATACAAATAAAATGAAACACTGACGTATTCTAACATTCATAGGGTTCAGTTTGACCCAAGATACCAAGAGTCTGCTGCATCACAAAGTTACAGAAGTGTGCCTATCTTGGCTCTATGAGAAATCAACCTATAGAGAAGAGGTCAGCAAGCTATATTTTGTGCAGACAAATGCAGGGTACATTGACCTGAACAGAGAAGAACTCATGAATTAAGATCAGTTTTGCAATCGTTGTTTTGCAAGGTCGTCCTGACTCTTTCAAAGCTCACTCTGGTTATAGAAGAGCACTAGTTACGTGGTGGGTGCAAAGTGTCCAGCTGTTCTGAAAGACCTGGAATAGGATAACATGGAGAGAACAAACAAACAGCCCGGTATAAAAAGGAAAGTGAAAACTATGACTTTCACACAAATAAACATTTAAAGCAGCCAAAAGGACAAGAGAGAGAACATATTTCAGTATCTAGAGCACACCTAAGAAGGGAGAATAAGTCTTCCACCAGTATACATAACAAGGACACATTGAAGATTAATGTTGATTAACTCTACCATCACTGTTAAAGTCTACACACAGCTTTTAGAGGTATTAAGGAGAATAGCTAAATTTACAGGAGAAAAAAAAACATATTGATAAAAGCACCTTTATTCTGGAATAACTACATCCACAGTAGTGGATTGTACTAATTTAACTACGGTATATCTGATTCTACAATTAAACTAGTACCAAAATGGTTCATAAGCTATCCCCCATCTAGGAAAAGGGAATTCAACGACATTCGTGAACATTTCCAGATCCCCTAATTTAGCCCTAAAATCACCGTGGAAAACTGACTTCCAAATAACCATTTCCTATGCGCATCTAGAGAGGATTTTATAGAACCAGATTATGAATATCCAAGATAAGAGCTTCATTTCTCCCTATAAGGAAGAAACTATCAAACTTGCCATTCAAAGTGTATTCTATTTTAAACAATAACTGCAGAAAACCTGCATCTTCTTACTTAACAGAGCTGTAGTCACCATCTTTATCATTTTACCTTGAGTTTTCACTGCTTTCCCCCCCTTAGCACTGCACAGACAAGATAGCAAACAGAGCACTTGCCTTCATTCTTGTGCACCAACAAACTAATGCATTAAGTTTCAATCAGTTGCACATGTGCAATTCAAACAACAGCAGTGGAGCTGCATAGGTGTAACTAATGCCCTAATTTGGCCCGCAAAGACTTTGTTACATGTGCAGAGCTTCCTGATTGCGTTTTCATGGCTAGAATTTAGAAAAAAGGATATTTTTACTTTTAAACTTGACCAAACATTTGACATGAAAATTGACATCTAGTATGGAACATCATGGTGCCTTTTTACAATCAATTTTCAGCGTCGGACTCCTCTATAAATATTCAAACTGCCGCAAAGCCTTACAGGAACACTCAGATATCCGAGCATAAATTGGTACCAGTATCCTTCTCATCCTTGGCTCATGTGCTAAAATGACAACCCAGCTTGCCAATGAATGCCAGCAGTGGTGGAGATTTTTTCCAAGCCCATATTTACAAAAGTTCCCTTTAATCTGAAACACTTGTCTGTGTCCTGGCCTGAGAACATTTTAACCTAAAGCAGCATTTTAACAACACATAGCACATTAGCACCTTTGATCTTCTAGTGCTGTAAGTCTAGCAAACAATTAGCATTATTATCACCTAATCACATGCTATTTAACCAATGTTATAACAACCTCAAAGTGCAGAATTTACAAGGGGAGCTGTTTATAAAATATACCTATGTGTTTTTATACAAAGTATGCATCATAAAAGACCCAAAAGTTCTGAAGATGAAAGTTCTTGTAAGACATGAGTTTGACTATTACCTTTCTTGGTTTAAATAAATGAATATGTAATAGTTGTACAATATGACTATTGTTGTAGGTGATCCTTGCTTGCTAACAGTGCTGTTTAGATGTGCTCTCTCTTTTGTTCTGTTTACTTTTCCAAAAGTTTCAGCTGCAGCTGAATCCTTCAGATAATTGCAAAGTGCCATGTAGAATTATACTAGGCAGACACTTTATACAGTACCCCCACTCACCTTTTTCCTTTGAGTTAACACAAACGATCCCCTCAGAATGAGCACCTCTACCTACCTGGGGTTTTTCTTTATTACCAATCTCATGCTGTTATTATGCTGGAAGCTGTTAATGGCAGCCATCAAGGAGATCTTTGATCTGTAGACAATAACTAACCTGCTTAAACCCGATGGATGTGCTACACAGCCTTTATACAGGCTAAATCGGGGTAGGCAACCTACAGCACATGTGCCGAAGGGGGCACATGAGCTGATTTTCAGTGGCACTCACACTGCCCGGGTCCTGGCCACCGGTCTGGGGGGGGCTCTGCATTTTAATTTAATTTTAAATGATGCTTCTAAACATTTTGAAACCTTATTTACTTTACATACAATAATAGTTTAGTTATATATTATAGACGTCTAGAAAGAGACCTTCTAAAAATGTTAAAATGTATTACTGGCACATAAAACCTTAAATTAGAGTGAATAAATGAAGACTCACCACACCACTTCTGAAAGGTTGCCAACCTCTGGGCTAAACAAAAGGAGCAATTAAATGTCCTTTATGTAGTGATAACTTGAACAATGGAAGCCACCGCCCAAGGCATCAAGCCCAATAGGAAGGCCTATGCCAGAGGTGGCCAACCTGTGGCTCTGGACCCGCATGCGTTCTTCAGAAGTTAATATGTGGCTTCTTGAATAGGTGCTGACTCCAGGGCTGGAGCTACAGGTACCAACTTTCTACTCCTCAACCCCAGGCCCCGCCCCCACTCCACCCCTTACCCCAAGGGCCCCACCACTTTCTGCCCCCTCACCTGAACCTGATGCACCCTTGCTCCTCCCCACTCCATCTCAGAGCCTCCTGAACACTGTGAAACAGCTGATCGCGGCAGGCAGGAGGCATGGGGAGGGAGGGGGAGATGCTGATCGGCAAGGCTGCCGGCAGGCAGAAGGTGCTGGGGGTGGCAGGGGGCTGATGAGGGCTGCTGACGTATTACTGTGGCTGTTTGGCAATGTATATTGATAAATTCTGGCTCAGGTTAGCCACCCCTGGCCTAAGCAATAACTCTCTCAGGGACAGAGAGATTTCCCTGGGTCTGACTCTGGGGCAAGGGGCCTGACTACTTGTAGGTGGGTATTTATGTGATGCAGAAAGCTGGCAGGTGGCAAGAAAGGGCAGCCCTGAGCACAGGCTTGAGACATGGGCTGTGTGTGACTCCTGCCTTTGGAGAGGCTAGGTGCCAGGGCCAGAAACTCCCTAGAAGTGAGGGGCCACGCCCCCTGCTCCGCCCCAAGGCCTACCTTGCTCGGCCTCCTCCCCCACAGCCTCACCTCTGCTCCACCCCAGGCCTCCCCACGCTCTACCCATGCTCTGCCTGAGACCTGCTACTCACGCCCCTTCACCCGAGAGCCCTCCTGCCCGCCACTTGCACCTCTTGACACCCTTCCCCGAGGTCCCCTGCCTACTGCTCACACCTCTTTGCGCCTTCCTCTGAGCTCCTCCCGCCCGCCCACCACTCTTTGTGTTCTCCCCCGAGGCCCTGGCGGATGGGAGGAGGGGGAGCGAGGGCAGGACCTTGGGGGCAAAGAGGCAGGACAGGACAGGGGACAGGAAGAGCAGCAGCACCAGCAGGGCCACGAGCAAAGAGGATGAGTCGGAGCAGGGCCTCGGTAGAGAGCATGGGTGGGACCACGGATGAGGTGCCCTTTCAATGCTGGTGCTCCAAAGGCAGCAGGCTGGCATGCCTCCACAGGGAGGTGTGCTGTGTCCAGTGTGGGGAGGCTTAGCCTCCCCTGGCCTCTTATGCCCGCTGCCCAGGGCTTGAGATAGAGCAGAGACAAAGCTCCTTTGGTCCCAAGACCTGCTAGAAAGACAAGCTTGGATTTCTGAGCAAGGAAACTCCCTGCTGCTGTTTGTTCCACTTGTGCTCGGGGAAACAGGATGTTGTGTGCATTCTCTATAAATAAACAGAACTGCACCAAACAATGTATCTGACTCACGTCATCAGATTCTCCTTCTAGTGGAAACAACTGGCAAGACCCCAAATACTGGCTAACCACTTGGCCAAGGAGCAAGAGTATCTAGGCGCCGCCTCTACAAAGCAACTTTTGAAAAGTTAACAGTTAAAAAAAAATCACATCACGCTATGCATGTTGTGTACTCTCGTGATTTTGTCAGGCTTCACAATATTTGATTGTTTTTCTTAAAGCTCCAGATTCCAAAATCCTCTGATCACATGGGAATCTCTACTTTTGTTTTTCAAAGCAAGAGTTTCTAGCTCTCATGGTTGTGGAGAAAAGCTTGAAATGAGACCCAAGTGAAACCCAAGAGATCCAAAGCCAAAGAAAGCCAATAAAAAGATCCCTCCAAGGTGTGCGTGTGTGTGTGTTTAAGATCTCATGTTTGAGCCAATCTCATAATGTTGGGGGGGTGGGGCTAACTCATGATTTTTGAAGACTTGGGGCAGGGAGCACTGCAGTATAAAATAATATATTAAATCATCTTAAAACATGCAGTGAAAAAAGGCTCCAACATTTATATTCCTGAGATACAAACCAAATCCTTCAGTCAGCAATGTCATTCATACTGCTTGAAAATATGAAGTCTTTCATGAAAAATACTAAACATAGTTTAACAGCAAAAGCTTTAGTTTAAAAAAAAAAGAACATTTCATATGTTGCTTCATACCAAGTCTTTATTAAACTCCATAATATCAAAAGTTGGAATATTGTGTTGTTCTGTTTTCCCTGGAGTTGTTCATATTTGCATATTTTTTACACACTCTGTGAAATTAATATAGACTTTTGCGTCTTGTACTTAGGTAATAAAACTTGCATTTTTACCTTTCACAGATATGAGTAATATAGATCGAACACCCAGAGGGACTTTACAATGCATACTGGAGCTTTATTCTTTGTATGTTTAATTTTTTTTCACACTAACACATTAAATAAAGATTAATAAATCTTTACAGGGTGCAGCAGCCTTTCAAATGACAAAATTCATGCTGATGAAGCCATGCCCCACACAAATGACCTAAGTTCTGTAATATAGAATGAAAATTCTACTTTCTTACTGCTTTTCAAATCAAACAATGCCCTGCAGCATTTCATGTTTAGAAAAAGTTTTAAAACCTTTTAGCACCTTTTTAAAAACAGGTCCTAAAAGCTACATTTAAAAAAAAGTCATAGGTTCTTTATTTTAAATGTTTTTTCATTTTAAGAATTGTCCCAAACTTGACATTCTTCAAACATAATCCACTGCCAAGGGAACCAGTGAAACAAATATTGGTGTAGAAGTATCAGGGTTTATGTCAGCACTGCCCAGATGCTGGAGCAGGAACCAAATGCCCTTTAAAGCATCTTCAGATTTCCAGCAGCCATACTATGCAACTGCTCCTAAATTCCAGGCAGCTTTGCTGCTTTGAGACGCTCGTGCATCGCCATGTCCTCAGAAGGGGAAATTTGTGCTTTATTAAAAAAACAAACAAACAGAAGCTTGAGGCTTGTTCTGGATTCTTTTCAGAGACCTGGTTTGATGGAAAACGTGTTAAAATGTGTATTGCTAAACACTGTCCTCTGGATGACTGTGGGCCAGATAGTATCACGACGCACTGTGAGCAAAGCGAATCCTAGCATGCGGCTGCTGAATGAAAGAGACACCAATTCAGAACTTTTGCTGGCCTAGGGAATCTAGCCCTAAGTTCTCCCTCTGCCCTGCTGCAACTTTTCTGTGGATATTGAACTGCATGGCTGTAAATGTAGCCCCAAGCACTATGTTCCACTGGGGAGCTTCCAAAGGATCATTATGGGCAACTGCCCCTTTGCCCCAAAGCCCTCGATTTCAAAGCCCCACACGACTCCAGCCCTTCTTCCATATTATTCAGCATCTACATGAAGTCATTGGTGGAGATGGTGAGAAAACACAGCTGGAGGTGCCAGGATGGTGGTGTGCTGTTCCAATCTCCTTTACATCAAATGTAAAGAGCATCATCTCCAAACTGTCTCCACGTTTAGCCTAGCATGGGGATGAAATGCAGCCAGCTCAAGTTGAATCCAGAAGGCAGACGTGTTTTAGAGAATGTACATCCTTTATAACAGCCCCCTCTATCAAGGGCATATGCTCATAGACTGTCAAGGAGACCCACAGCTTTGAGGTCCTTTCGGAGCTCTCTTTGCCATTAGATTTCCAAAATCGGGGATCTCTTAGAATCAGCATGAGCTATTGAGAAATTGTTTCTCTCACCATGACCTCCCGTGACAGCTATTTTCCACCAGAATATAGAAACTGTCAACCCACAGGGAGAGGCTTTTGAGTACAAGTGGGAGCGCCTCTGCAGGAGCCAGAGACTACAGAACTCTCTCCCATAGGAGAGAAGAATGCGCACAGCCTTGCCAGTTCTATCCGGTCCTAGCCGAGAAGGAGATACAGACCCCGAGGGAACTGACAGTAATACAAATACAGCTATCTGCTGTGCTTGCTTTATTGCTCAGGCAGCAAAAGTGAAACGAACTGAAGCTTTGCACTGGGAAGGGCTCAAAGGTTTAAAGGGACATGCCATCCCATTCACCACCCAAGTTCCCGTTACAGTGCACGTGTACACCCACTACCCAGCCAGGGCTACTAGCCAGTGTAGCCGTAGAGTGGGAGCCCTGCTTTCAGCTACCTGGAGGCTACTGGACTGTCCCTTCAGCCCAGGAAGGAATGACCCCCAGGCCACAAAGGCTGGTTTCGACCCTCTTCTCAGGGCTTCAGCTTTATTTTTTCGTATTAAAACTAGAATATTACTTCAATCGTCCCTTATCCAGGTAAGCTGCATGGGCCTATCTGATCCCTAAAGGTTTCCACTCTACAGGACAGGCCACTTGCCTGAGAACCAGCCCTTGAGTCTCCTGCCAGCTCTCTACCCCAAGTAAGCCACTTGCTGGCTTCTATAATCGCCTGATTCCTAGCTGCTCAGGCTCAGCTGAGAGTTAGCTGATCTACAACAGGTGAGGCTAGGCCCAAGTCTCCTCGGAGGGCCTGCTACCCTGTGACACTTGCTCCAGGGCAGCCCAACTGAAAGCTACAAATCCTTGTTCTGTCTGAGGAGGGGCAAAGCAAGTAATGATGCTCCTTGTGATGATTAATTTCCTCCACCTGCAGGTCAAAAGCTGATGTTTTAATCACTAAGCAAATATGGGTATCAAGACTAATCTCCCCTCAATTTAATCAAGTGCAAGAGTAGCATAATGTTCAAGTAAATGTGTGTATGGCATATTATCCTGAAATAGTCTGTTTTTAACTGGTCTGTTATCTCAGCAGGTACCACATGCGACAACGGTCACTGGCAGAGATTGCATCAATAGAGAAATAATCAACTTTCCACATTGGTGGCACTGCAGGGGATGAATACTCCTTAATTCAGTGAAATGCACAGCATACCAGTGGTGTCGAGGGTAGGAAGGAAGAGAATCAGAAAGGAGAGAGACATAATAAGCCATGAAATGGAGCCTGAAACAGACCCAAAAAAAAAAGTGTAAACCCCTCTCCCCCGACTCTTGACAATATGGAAAAGGAACTGCCATAGGCAGGGGTCTAACAAGAAATAGAAGGAGATAAACAGGATGGAACCGATACGTCATAAGCAGAACAGGCCACCAACAGAGATAAAAATAAGATCAGAGTGAGACTAAAATAAAGGCTTCTGGCAGCAAACCAAAAAGCATTAGCTAGGACAAAAGAAATATGAAAATATATCAAATAGGGAGGTGTTGTTTGTGTTCACTTTAATTATTACTGTAATGGCTAAAAAGGCAAATCTATTCATGCCTGGATAAATCAGTGCATTGCCTGACTCCACTGAGCTGTGTATCTTGATAATATAATGCCAAACTTGAAAAACATTATCAGGACCTCATCGTTTTGATTTTCACGGTCTGATGTTCAAAACCAATCTGCATCAGAAATAAAATATTGACTAAGCACAACAGATAAAATCAAATCTCTGAAATACACGAAGTTACATCCACTATAGATATACATATTGGTTTTATATTTATATAACATACATTATGTCTATATAAATATAAAACCAATGTCTGTGTCTACTCAGATTTAAAGCAAATAGGTAAAGTTTACCAGAGAAGATCAGGAATAACACCACTGAAATCAGTGAAGTTACATTGCTTACATAACATCAACATGCTTAATGCAATAAAGATTTACCCTAGGAATGCTATGGGACAGGGCTCACACATCTTCACAACATCCCCTTGCAATGGTGCAGGATGTTGCTGCTATCTTCAGCCCCAGCGCCTCCTGCTGGGCACCTGCCTCGGCCTCTGGCTTCTGTGGCTCACCCCTCTGGCCAAGTCATCTAAATTCAGACCCACTCCAAGTTATCATACACAAGTCCAAACAAAACTGAAAGTTCTTCTTTCCTCTTGGGCTACTGAAGTCTTTTTCTCTCTATTTACAAACTGTTTCTCAGGGCTTCCCTTGCTGGAGCCTATGCTGCCCCATTGTCTCTGTGCACCCTAGCCCTGGGCTTCTCAGAGCCAGAGAGATTTGTTTCCTCTGCCATCTCTCACCCAGCTGAGCCCCTTCAGCCTACTTATTATGGCTGAGTTCTGCCCGCTCTGGAACTAGGAGCTAATTAGCAACTCACCTCCCCAGATGCAAAGCATGACTAATTGGGTGCATTCGCTAGCCGTGCAGCTGATAGAGGGGTAAGGCCTAACACAGTGGCTCTCAAACTTTTTTACTGGTGACCCCTTTCACATAGCAAGCCTCTGAGTGTGACCCCCCCCCTTATAAATATATAAAAAAGTGTTTTTAATTTAACACCATTATAAATGCTGGAGGCAAAGCAGGGCTTGGGGTGGAGGTTGACAGCTCGCGACCCCCCATGTAATAATCTCGCAACTCCCTGAAGGGTCCCGACCCCCAGTCTGAGAACCCCTGGGCTAACACATGCTATTAACAGGATCACACTACACAATGGGCACAGGCATTTTCCCTTTCCACATACTATAGATGGATTTTATCCTCACCCAGCACCCATTTGAGGGAAGGAAGCATTATCCTCTTTTTTTTAAACTGAGGGGAATATGAGGCATGAAGAAATTAAGTGACTTGGCCAAGGTCACACATACATTCTGTGGCTCACAGACAGAAAGGCACACATAGCTCTCCTGAGTTCCAGGTCCATGTCCTATCATGAGATCACCCTTCTTCTCCTCCTGATTTACACCACTGTAACGCAGACAAAAATCACAACCTTAGGTAAGAAGTCTGAAAATTTCAAGACTCAGCAAGGAGAGTGTCACATGTGTCTGATGAAGTGGGTATTCACCCACAAAAGCTCATGCTCCAATACATCTGTTAGTCTATAAGGTGCCACAGGACTCTTTGTCACTCAGTGAAAATGTTTTACTTCAGCCCATGGTTGTAGCTGTGTCAGTCCCAGGATATTAGAGAGACAAGGTGGGTGAGGTAATCTCTTTTACTGGACCCACTACTGGATTTATTGGATTTACCTTTGTGTGGCTCGAAAGCTTGTCTCTCTCACCACCCGAAGTGGGTCCAATAAAAGACATTACCTCACCCATCTTGTCTCCCTGTCTTCAGCAAAACAGCGTGCAGGCTTGCCTGTCTGCCTGGGTTTTGTAAACAGGAAGATAATTTAGACCATAACACAACTAGGAAAAAGGGTAGTTCATGCTTCTTTAATCAAGATTTTTGAAAACAAATTAGGGACCCTCAGACTCCTTCCTTAGTGTTAAGTGCAGTCAATTAACATAAAAAGGGAGACTGACGGAACCCTCAATTTTGCATCACATATCTCTAATACAATAGTCTAAATAGTAAACTAGTCTTGAGCTAAACACACTACGAAGTTGAATTATTTCAAAGCATCATTGTGAATGTTTACTATGTACACTGATAACCAGGACCTGCGGTACTGAAATGTAGAATCCTGAGAGTATTAGAATGGCAGCGTAATGGGAGAAGCTAGTTTACAGTCTTTTTCCATACCTGATATTTGTGACAATGCCAAACTCTTCTCTCTCTCTTTTTGTCTATCTCAGTATGAGGCAATGGTCAGATCTATTTTTAAATGACATCAAACAGCAGGGAAGGAAACAGACTCTTTATACTGTAAAAAGTCAGTGCAAGTTCTTTACAACAAAAGCCCTGTACTGTGACCTTTTGTATTTCTACAGCCATGCAGCCAACCAGGTCTGACAAAACCAAGCTTTGGAATTAGGATTTTGTCTATCAGAGAACTAAACAATTCTGAACTTGCACCTCTAGCCTTACTGTTTAAATCCATCCAAAAGCCTGAAGTGCAAGGACCTCTGACAGTAGTCTGCTATCCAGCACCACTGCAGTTTCAATCCTGGAGACTGGAAATCCTGGATTTATCAGAATGAGTGAGTCTGAACCAAGTCTCACAACTAAAGGTCATGGTGCCTCCTGTCAGCTGTGCCTCACAAAACAATACCTCTTACTGAGGATTCCCACCATGTAGCTGGGATTATAGCTAAATAGAGAATGATAGACCTACCACTGCCACTCACTAACATCCTCTGACTAGAAAAACTGGAGTAAGGAGCTGAGGTTTTGGCCCTAAAAGCATGTAGTTAAAGCAGTTCCATGCTTCCCTTGCATATATTAATCACATTTAAAAACACAGAATTTAGAAAAAAATACAAATAAATCTTTCACACAGAGAAAAAGCTCCCCAACTCCAGCATAGCTTTCATTATACCCTCAATCCTCTCCTTCATGGAAAGTATCTAGCAGAGAATCCCCAAGATTACCAAAATAGAAGGACTAAGAACTGTGCAGTTTAAAACACAAAAAGTGACACCCTGAGGCTACATTATCCTTTTAACAGAGCTGGCTGGAAAAGTGTGCAGTTCTACAGACCCATAAAATAATCACCTTAGATTTCTACAAAAAATTTGGGCAAAAATTACATTACATTGAGAGGAGTGGGGGAGCAGGGCCTTGCATTGAAAATGGAATGGTGGAAAAGGCTAGGAAATGTTATTGTGACATTGAGAAACCTCTTCCAAGCTCTGTCCAGCAATCCACTCTGGGTGCCTGGCCTCACACATCAAAAGTGACCCCACTCCTACAACTCCAGTTCCAACTCTAGTTCCGGGAACTCCCCTCTCCCCCTCAGAGGGCCTGAGACAACTTTATGGACACTACCTTGGCTCAAGTACTTGTCTACTCATACAGTGTCAGGCTGTCCCTGATAGAGTCGAGACAGTTGATGGATCACTGCTTGTCTCGCCCCAACAGTCAGGAAACTACAGTTTTGGCGGTGATGTGTTGGGAGTGCTACAAGCTCCTCCTATTTAGTCTGATTCAGTCCCCATACTTCCCTTTGAAACTCAGAATCCCCTGACTGGAAAACATGATCTACATCTCTCTTTGCATCAGCACACCATGACATTTAATTCTAAATTTTATCAGGACACCTGCTTCTTGACTTCTACGCTCAAGCCTCTAGAAACACACGTTGGATGCCTTGCCCAGGCAAGGCAGGGATTGATGGTCATGTAAAAGAGCAGACCTCCTTGCTATTGGGGTCAGGCATCACACTCCCAGCAAATGACTTAATCCAGCCCTGTGTGGACTAGCACATTATAAACAAAATCATAGTGCAAAATCGAAACCCTCTACCTCTGATCCCAGAGCTCCTAAATTAGGTAAGAATAGCCCAGTTATTGAAGTTAGACCTCAGAGGGGCATACAACCTAGTCAGAGTCCAGTCAAGGGATGAATGGAAAACTACTTTTTATACTTGGCCTGGTCACTTTGAATAGCTGGTGATGCCTTCTGGGCTTACTAATGCTCCTGCAACCTTTCTGAATCTAATTAATAATGTCTAATGAAATATGCCTGACCACTATGTGGTTGTCTACTTAGATGACATCCTAATTTACTCTGAAGACCAGCCTGTGCACAACTATCATTATGCAAAGTTCTAGAAAAACTCCACCGACATGGGCTGTATGCTAAGCTGGAGAAATGCACCTTCAATCAGCCATTGTGGAATTCTCAGGGTACATTCTGTCCACTAAAGGGAGTTCCCTTGGATCTCCGGAAGGCAATTAATCATTGGACAACAAAACAAAGCATTTGAGAAATACAGTGCTTCATTACATTTGTGAATTTCTATAGACTCTTTACACAGGATTACTCCTGAATCCTGGCCCCTAAACCTACTGTGCTGTGAAAACCCATCAAGTTCTCTTGCATGCCAGAAGCCAAAGAAGCCTTCAGTCATCTGAAGGTAGAGTTCACCTTCATGCCGATCCCCACATGTCCCAACCCAGGTCAGCTGTTCTTCTTGGAAACTGATGCTTCCCATGTCACAAATGGGACGGTGCTGTCCCAGAGACAGGGGCCTCAACTAAGAAGTTCATCCCTATGTGTACTACTCCCACAAGTTCACTCCTGCCGAATGCAATTACTAAATTTCAGACATGAAGCTACTTGCCATTAAAGCAGCTTTTCAGACCTGAGGGCATTATCTAGAAGGAGTCAGAAACACAGTTCAGGTGCTCAATATCACAAAGATTTACAATAGCTGTGCTCTGCTATAGACCTAACACACCAATGGTTTTGCTAGGCTCTCTTTTTCTCTAGATTTGATTTTACCAGCACCTATCACTCTGGCTCAAACAATAGTAAGGCAGAAGACTCTGTCCTGCAAAGGGGAATGTACCTATTGGGTGTCTGGGAAGTGGGCGGGAGAAGCCCACCTACTGCTAAAGGATCCTCCCCCAGCCTAAGGGGAGGAACCACAGGGCCACAGAACCCACTGAGTGCGGGGGACAACTAAGAAAAGAACAGGGACAGGAGTGAGGTCAAAGGGTCAGAAGGAGGGAACCTAACGGGGACACCGAGCAGAGAACCCCGGACAGCGCCCACTGCTCCTCGAAGGCGTCAAGGGAGCCAGTGGACGCCGCCCAGAGGAACTCCGCCCGGATGCGTGATCGGACCATGGAGCGGAAGCAAGCCCCACAGTCACCGGAGTCTCCATCGGCCAACCTCCCCTCCCTGGTCACGTGGACGGCCTTTTTAGCCAGGGCGAGGAGGAGGTTGACCAGGAGGTCCCGGGACTTTGTGGGGCTACGGATAGGGAGTGCGTACAGAAGGAGGTGAGGGGAAAAGTGTAACCAAAAACGTAAGAGGATGGCTGTGAGGACCCGGTGTAGGGGCTGCAACCTGGCACACTCTAAGTAAACGTGCGCCAGTGCAAAGGGGAATGTGGCAGGGTAGTCACCCACTCCAGCCCAGAGGGGCTTAAAACAACCCAGAAGAGGGCTGTTGCCGGAGTAAGTAGCTCTCAGGCTGATTGGTGAAGCAGCCTCAGCTGTGGCCACGTCCCAGTCAGGGCTCAGCTGGCCCTTATAAGAGGGCAGTGGGCCAGAAACACAGACACTCTCCCTCTAGCCTTTGGAGAGGGAGGGACCAGGCTGCCGGGGGGAGCTGAGTAAGGTATCGAGGGTGGAGCAGTGCTGGGGAGCTCCAACCTAGCAGAGCCTCAGGCTGGAGGCCGAAGGAAGGGCCCACTAGAGGGTACTAGGGCTGCAGAGGGGCAGCTCTGCTATAGGTGGAGGCAGCAGGTCCAAACTCAACCTTGCCTGTGATGAGTGACTTATATTGCCATCTGCCCCAGGGAGTGGGAGCTAGTTGGTGACTGGCAGTAGCCTATGACTGAGGCACGGATAGTGGGTGGGGGTTCCCTGGGAGGGGAGACCCAGAGACTGAATGGTGTACTGCCAGGGGGCAGCACCCTGGTGTGCAAGGGGCACCGGGTCCAGGAGGGACATGGGGCCAAGGAAAAGCGAGACACTGGCCTGCAGAGGGCACTCTAACGGCTGGAGAGCTAATTCCCAGAAGGTACCAGCAGGAGGTGCCACAGGGGTGAGTCCCACATGGTTACAGGGAATATGCCAACTATCTTAAGGGTCATCATGAAGATCCTCCCTGCATCCTGAAATCATATCACTTCCTTGGAGGATCATCAATATCTGATTTGTTCACAACCGTAAGTTCCACCCTATAAAATGACCCCTTCACCCACACACTCCAACTTTCCAAAAGCAAACCCCAGGGTAAGTTCACACAACAGGATGGACTCCTCCTTGTTCATGGGCATACCTACATTCTTGAGGAATGCCCCTGTTTGGAGGTCCTATATGTTTGCCATTATGTTTGTTTTCCTTCTGTTGGCAAAAACTGCAACATTCAGGCCTATGTGAAGTCTTGCAACACATGCTGCTGTACTAAAGTTCCCCAAATTAAACCTTTTGGGATTTTAATACCTGTTGAGACCACCCACCCACCCTCCACCCCCCAAAGGATCTGGGCTAACATTACAATGGACTTCATTGTTGAATTACCAAAATCTGAGGGATGCCATACCACACTGACAGTAGTTAATCAGATGACAAAGATGGCACATTTCATTGCCTGTGCATATCTTCCCATCACCAACGATACTGCTTGTCTCCTCATTACATACGTTCCATATCCACAGCCTCTCGGACTACATCTCCTCAGACTGGGGTTCCCAGTTCATGCCTCAGTTTTGATGGGAGGTGTTCTTCCTCCTACAGGTGTGTACCCATTCATCAACCATCTACCATCCACAAACTGATGGCCAATCAGAACAAGTGAATCAGGTACTGGAGCAATGCTTCACTGACTACCACAAAAATGACTGGGCCTTACTGTTTGAGCCCACTTTTTGCAAATTATAGCTTCCACTCCCTTTGTCACTCCTCGATACCCAGAACACCCACAGTCCCCACAGACTCAGACCTGGTTTGTCAAATCCATCAGACATGGGAAGAGTTCCAACAAAACTCAGATGTGGCTAAGACGACACACAAATATGCTGACTGTCATTGGCAGGAGGGTCTTACATTTGCAGTAGGACAAATGTTATGGCTGTTGGCAAAGCACCTCAAGACAGGCAGATCTATATGTTGCCAGCCAATACCTAGAACCATACCAGATTTTCTGGGAAATCAACCCAGTAACCTTTGAACTTCAACTTTCCCACTACCTTAAGGTGCATGCTCTATTCCATGTCTCCCTCATTAAATCCTTTTCTGACAATCCCTTTCCCAAATGAAAACAAACTCCTCATTTGCCAGTCCAAGACCAAGGCCCAAAATAATATCTTATCCATGATATCCTAGACTCCCACATATCTCCCATATCTGGTTCCACTCGCTGACTGGGAAGAGTACATGCTGGAAGAATGGTCCTGGCAACCAGTCTATTACGTGCACACTCCAGAAAAGGTTAGATCTTCCACAGAGCTCATCTGGACAAGTCAGGTCTTTGGTGCCCCAAGGGAAATGAGTTGATATCAGGACCCTGGTATTAAAGCCATGCCTGCCAGGTCTTTACATGGCTACCTCAGCTGCTGTGCCACAGTGATACACTGAACTAGTGGCTCTGACCAACAACCTTGGTACTAAAGGCCTATGGGTCCCTGATTGGATGGGCAGGCAGCACTCTTATTGAATACCTGGACTACATAAAGGCCCCAACAGGAAGTGGAAAGTGTCTGAGCAACAGACCAATGCCTGCTTTTTTACATTTATATTTTTACAAATAGTGCTTGTTTTGTATTTTAAACTAACAGATTTATTAAACAAAGGCGATATTATCTGTAGTTAGTGAACTGAACTGATATGTTCTTCGAAATTTTAGAACTAGTAGATCTCATCCTCTCCCACTTCACTTTTATTCTTAGATTGGAAGAGGAAAACAGGATTTTCTGCTTTTTTCAACATCCAATCAGTTTTTCAACTTTGAACAAACTAGTCATTGATCTGAACTAAATAAACTGAAATGAAGAAAATATTCTCTCTGTTCCTGCAGAAAAGGCTAACGCTGTCAAAAGGACTTCAACAAACTCTGGTTCCACATGCTTAGCCAGTGACTTCCCCCAATTTAGTGGTTTGAGTTTCTTTAAAACTTTGACTTATACTGCTTGAACATTATTTTTAAATTTAATTTAAATGATTTTAATACATTATGGTAAATTTAGACTTTAAAACAGGTTGCCATAATTTCAAATAGGTTAATTTTTAAAAGAAAAATATAGTAATTTAAAATTTAAAAAATCAAATTTAAGTTAAAATCCGATTTTTTTAAATTATAAAAATCATCTGTCTTTATCTATTCCACCAAAAAACATTATTCTTCCTGCCTGTATAGTCAAGATTTTCATTATCCATTACAAATACACAGAAAGCATTTAGTTCTTCCACTGTTTATTTTTCAGCAAGTTGCATTTTCAAGGCACCTAAAGCGCAGGAAAGATGCTCTTTATTGTATTATTATTTATTAACAGTATTGCAGCCTAATGCCGCAGTCCCATTGCATTAGGTGCTGTATGTGAACATAACAAAAAGGAGGTTCTGCCCCAAGGAACTTACAATATAAATAGTTGTAGAATGAATTGAAATTGTGCCTTACTACGATGCTTTAATTAATAGCATTACTGTTCCTCTTAATTTTCTGTCCTCCATTGTGTCTGAAGACTATTTTGTTCTCTGCCCCACCATTTTTACTGAGTTTGATTGCATTGCTACCCCTTCTTAGGCAGCTACCTTTATGTTGTAATCAGCGTTCCATGGAAGTTCTATTGGTTGAGGCTGGCCAGGAGATGAACTGAATCAGTACATCCCCCAACCATTCTGGCTATTGCACTTCCCTGGTCAGATGAGGCACTCGCCCATCTTGGGCACCTAGTGGAATGGAGGTGAAGTGCTTCCCTCCAACACAACCTCCCTGTGGATGGACTTTGCACTGCTGGGGACCCTGCATTCAGGGTTGGAAATAGCACATGCTTTACATTCCCTTTACTCCTTGTTACAAAGCTTAAAGCAGCTCTTTTTTCCCTTCTCTCAATAATTTAATGTGCTTGTACTTGCAGTTAACTAAGACAACTTTTCCCTCAACCCCCACTGCCTTTAAAGTTTTATGTTTTGTTTTATATAATGGTATTCATTCCCCTGGAGTCAACTCCACCACCTCTTTAAACTTTAGCCATTTATCTACAGTCGTCCTAACTAATTACAGTGTGCCTTGCTAATTAACATTGCTGATCTATTTTGTTTAATATGGCCCTCATTTTCTTAAGTCACATTGGGAATTTCAGAGTTTAATGCATGCATTTGTATCCAACATCCTTCCAATGGCTGTCACGTGGAATCCCGGTAAATGGTAATCGCTATTTCCCAAATGATTCGTAATAGTCACTTAATTTACTAATTGATCTTTATTGGTCCAGATTAGATCCAAAGTGTTACTCCAAAATATACTGATAGGGAAATTGATCTTCTACAAAGTGAACAAAATCCCCTCCCTTTTTATCACTTGATGTTTCACTATTCCCATAGATACCTGGCTATCACTAGGCCAGGCCTGTATAACTCGTAAAGCGGTGAGGGCCACATTACCCCAAAGAAAACAGCTGAGGGCTGAAACCCCCCAGCCCCGCGGAAACACCACCTCCAGGACCTCCTGGCCCATGGAAACACCCCGCCCCAGCACCGCCCAGCCCTGCAGAAACAAACCTTCCTTCCCCAGCACTGTCCCACCAAAACAGCTGTGGGCCAAAAAGGAAGGTTGGGGGTAGGGAGGTGATACTTGATTTTAAATCAATCAGGAGCTCCCAGCTGAAGAGGTGGCTGGGAGCTGTCAAGGGCAAATTAAAGGGCCCGAGGCTCTGGCTGTGGGAAACCAGAGCTTTAAGGGGCTGGGGCAGGGATTTAAAGGGCCCACAGCTCCTGCCGCTGAGGGGAGCCTGAGCCCTTTAAATCCCAGCCCCAGCCCATCTGCTGGAGCAGGGGCTGGGATACAAAGGGCTCTGGGCTGCCTGCAGCCGCGGGGAGCCCTGAGACCTTTAAATCTCAAGCCGTGGCCGGGAATCTCTGCGGGCAGCCCAAAGCCCTTTGATTCCCGGCGGTGGCTAGGATTTAAAGGGCTCTGGGCTCCCCATGGCTGCGGACAGCCAGAGCCCTTTGATTCCCAGCCGCGGCTGAAATTTAAAGAGCTCTGGGCTCCCCACTGCGGGCAGCTCAGAGCCTTTTGAATCCTTGCCCCAAGGGCCGGTGCAACCATTTAGGCAGACTAAGCGGTTGCCTAGGGCTCCGAGATTTGAGGGCACCAAAAAGCGCCCCCAAATTGTTTTTAAATGGTTGAGCAGCCGCTGCTGTTGGGACAGAGAGGGAGTGTGAGCTGCCGGCAGTAGCCGGCAGTGCAGGGTGTCCCCCTGGTCAGGGCGCCTCCGCGGCAGCCGGCAGCCCAGGGATTCCCCCCGGGTCAGGGCACCTCCGCGTCAGCCGGCAGTCCAGAGTGTCCCTTGGTTCAGTGCGCCTCCGCGGCAGCCGGCAGCCCAGGGTGTCCCTTGGATCAGGGCGCCGCCGCAGCAGCCCGCAGCCCAGGGTATTCTCCGGGGCAGGGCGCCTCCGCGGCAGCCGGCAGCCCAGGGTGTCCCTTGGGTCAGGGCACCGCCGCAGCAGCCCGCAGCCCAGGGTATTCCCCCCGGGTCAGGGCACCTCCACGGCAGCCGGCAGTCCAGGGTATTCCTCGGGTCAGGGCGCCTCCCCGGCAGCCCACAGTCCAGGGTGTCCCTTGGGTCAGGGCGCCTCCGCGGCAGCCCACAGTCCAGGGTATTCCCCCCGGGTCAGGGCGCCTCCAGGGCAGCCGGCAGCCCAGGGATTCCCCCCGGGTCAGGGCGCCTCCGCGGCAGCCAGTAGCCCAGGGGTTCCCCCCGGGTCAGGGCACCTCCACGGCAGCCGGCAGCCCAGGGGTGGGGGTCCCCTGGCCCAAGGAAACCCCAGGCTGCCGGCTGCCATGGAGACGCACTGACCCTGGGTCAGGGCGCTGCTGTGGCAGCCAGCAGTCCAGGGTGTCCAGAGGGGGCGACAGGCAGCTCCCGTGGAGCTGCCGCAGTCGTGCCTGTGGACAGTCGGTTCCTCGCGCGGCTCCAATGAACCTCCCGCAGACACGACTGCGGCAGCTCCACCGGAGCCGCAGGACCAGCGCGCGGGGCGGCGAAATTGCTGTCCGCCTAGGGCGCTGAAAACTCTAGCGCCGGTCCTGTTGCCACGGCTGGGATTTAAAGAGCTCTGGGCTCCCTGCTGCTGCGGGCAGCCAAGAGCCCTTTGATTTCCCGTCGCGGGCCGCATGTTGTGCAGGCCTGCACTAGGCTATATCATTCCTGGCAATTTAAAATCCCCAGAGTGCCTAATGTAAATAGAGTTGGATGGCCCTTTCGGGAAACTTCCACATGTGGGTCTCCTTATTTCTGTTACGTTCGTGGATTGCACTCAAGTTAAATAAAAACATAAAATACTCTTGTTGGTAGGATGCAACATAACACTACTTTGTTCCTTAAAATCCAGAACTTTAATAACTCCAGAACCAAAAACAGACAGCAGGCTGTTCCCTAAAGCAGACAGCACAACTCACCCGCTTTACTGAACACTGTCTGCAAAACTGACTGCATCTCCCAACAGCACTAAGCAGAACCAGGAAACTGCCAACCACCCCTTAAAGACAGCTTGCAAGTCCAACATAATCCTTGGTACAGCAATTGCTCTATTAATGTCCTAGTTACGTTCTTGAAAAATACAACTTTACGAGAAATGTTGTTAAGCTAATCCAATTTCCCCCATAAGAATTAATGTAAATAGGGGGGATTAGGTTCCAGGGAAATAATTTTTTTTCGCCAGACAAAGGCATTATATACATATACAGGATAAGTTTTAAATAGTTTTAAGCAAACAATTTAATACTGTACTCACCAATGATGATTGTGAAGCTTGGTTGAGGCAGGGGCATAGCAAGGTCAGGGCACGGGGGCTTGCCCTACTCCACCTGCCAGGTATTCCAGCTGAGGGGGTGGGGTCAGGGCACAGGGCCTTGCCGCATTCTGCCCACCTGGCGCTCCTGACGGGGAGTAGGTTTGGGGCGCAGAGACTTGCAAGCCCCCATGCCCCAACCCCACTCCCCATCAGGGGCGCTGGGCAAGCAGAACAGGGCAAGCCCCTGCGCCCCAACCCCACTCCCATGGCTGGAACGCCTGGCGGGTGAAGCCGGGGAGCTGAATGTTATAAGGGAACATTGCAGGATTTTAAAGGAGTATGTTCTCTAGTAGGTAACCGACTTAATAATGAAACAACGTTAACCAGGACGACGTTAAGTGAGGACTTACTGTACACCACAATTTCCTCAAGGAAGTGAGGGTTAAGGTCCAGGTGCTGTGTGTAAAGGGGGTGGGGGCATTGGGCCAGGTGGCACCCACCCATCATCCCTTCTCCAACTCTGGAAGGAATACACTAAAAAGTTACTACAGCCCAGGGGCATGTTAAACAATGAATAGAGCCTTCTCTGTCTACAAGACACAACCTCCCACCTCCACCTTTTAGAGAATTCCAGATGCAGCAGCCATGCTGAGAGAGCTGGAGAGGGTAGCTAGGTCTTGGAGACAGCACAAGATATAGAGACCACGTGGAGAATTCCAGCAGATCCTGTGTGACCTGTGAGGCTCGGGAGTTGAATTCACGGCCTGTTGCATTTTAAATTTTATGGAGAGATAATTTAGCATCTGCTAAGACGTGTAATGTAATGGCATCACCTAATAGTTTAGCATCACTGAGAATGCATTGTTATGGTTATTTATTATATGTGTTATGGTGGCAAGCAAGGATCAGAGCTCCATTTTGCTTGGTGCTGGACAGACAAATAACAAAGAAGATAGTCCTGGCCCCATGCAGTGTATCAAGTAGTCAGCCAGGACTCTACACATGGACTAAACAGAGAAAAAGGGATGGGGGAGGATGAAGTAACAAAACGGTAAGAGTTTAGTAGAAAGATGGCAGGCTCAGCTCACCACATACCTAAATAAACCCAGACAGGAGTCATCTGGGGACATCACAGCAGAGGTAGGTTTTTAAAGGAACTTGGAAGAGGACAAGGGCATCAATTTTGGTGGAATTTTTAGAGGGTATTTCCCTAGCTTAAAAGCAGCATGGAAAAAAGTACAGAATGCTTGAGGAAGAAACGGACAGGAAGGCAATGAAAGGGTGACATCATTGACAGTATAAAAATGGGGCGAATGGCTTGATAAATTAGTCAGTCTGATCGAGAGGGGCTAACTGCCAAAAAGGCCTCACAGGCATAGAAAGGCAAAGCTGGTGTTTGATGTAATGGAGGAGGAGAGCCAACGAAAGACCAAAGGCGGGGGGGGGGGGCGGGTACGTAGTCAGAATGAAGAGCCAGGAAGATGACCCCAGCAGCAAACTTTGAACAGACTTGTTTAGTATCAATGCAATAGTGAAGTCTACAGTAGAATGGTCAAGGTGTGAGATGATAAGGGTCTAAATGTACAGTGAAAGTAAGAGAACTGAAGTTTTGAAACAAAGAATAATCTATATTTATCTAGCTGAGATCTCCTTTGTATCAGCACTTTAAATATCACAGCCAGCTTCTGACAATGATTATGTTAATGTTACTATGAAAAACAGAACCCAAGATCTTTATTTTTATTTACTTTTAACTTTGGCAGCAGGAACTTCATACACCAAAACATGAGTTTTCTGCCACATTTCCACCATCACAGGACACAGACTATGTCATTTAAACTTACTGAAAACAAACCAGGTCAAATGGACAGAAGCAATAGTCAGTCATGATGTAAGAAAATGCAGTGGTTTTAACTCTTTAAGGTACAGTATATAATATCTATCTGCACTTACTAATAGAGTTAATTAACTACTGGCAATAGCAACAAAGAGAGAAAAAAATCCCTGTGGATGCATTGATAGAACTCACAATTATCATGGAAACTACTGATGATCATATCCGAGGAGAAAACAAGTCATTTAGTTAGTAGAACACCATCAAATAAAAATTATGTATTTATTTGGGCAAGGGAGAATTCTCCTGCACAGGACCTCTCTATTCTTCTTCTCCAGTTGTTTGTACTTGCTGCAATGGAAACTATGCCTCTCACAGCCACTGCGGTGCTGAAAATCCTGAGATCATGAAAGTAATCCCGAGAGCCTGAGAAATCCTTCAAAAATATCAGTCTCAAGCCAAAGGCATGAGATGAAGCACAAATGGGAGGAATGGGGAGGAACAAGGAACAGGGGAAAGAAAAGGCAACAAGTATCGAGAGTGGGATAGGCAGCATCATCAGTGTAAAATCCCTAGGCTTTCCCCAGCAGTCAATTTATCTAAAACTGCAAATGAAGTCCAGAGATACTGTCTATTTTCATAGAATCTACCACGACTTTTTTCCATCAGGAGCACTCAGAATATATGTTCAGGATCACAGTCAGCAGTGCTGGACTGCACTCACAATAAAATAATTTTGCTCACCTTACAAAACTTTACAGTCCCTTATAGAAATATCAGAAGTGTTACCATTGTTAAATAACATCTTGTAAATTTCACTATTCATTAGGAAGGAACCAACACTTCCTATTGTTAAGCAGCACCTTGTAAATTTCACTCTCCCTTAGAAATGAGAAAGCAGAGAGAGAGATTGCTTAGTGGCAACTTGTAAATTTCATCTAGCACTGCAGACAAATGGGCTCTGATTACGCTACATGGTTCATGAAGTGTGTCAAATACTTGTTTTAGTATATATGGAAGTGTATTGAGCTGGTTTTCCTGAAACAGAGAAATTGAGATGTCACTGCCTAACAGTTCCTTTCAATGCCATCTCTTTTAAAGGACTGAGAAATTTACAATTCTGATCATTTTCTTCAGTAATGCACAGTGAAACAACTCAAAATGGTCACATGGTACAGTACATGATCTTGTAGGATCCAGTAAGGACCTTATTTTCCCTCCATACCTTAGTGTGTGGGTTTTCTTTACTTTGAACTTATAATTTGACAGTTTGTGCGTTTTGCGGATATAATGAAGAGTCTGGTATTTTCACTCAATGTAATCAATCAAAATTCAGAGCAAAGGAACTTGAAGATCAAGCAATATTCAAAAATGTAATAAAGTTCCTTTTACTAAGTACTAACTTTAGAGAATAAAGACAACAGCTGTTGGGTAAAACTGAGACAGCCACCTACTGGACAGAATTCCTCTGAACGAGGAGTAGCATGCATCAACTTCTTAAATACTGAAACTGTCACTGTCACATTTTCAATAAAATGTGGATTGTTAGAAAGCATGAAACCACACTGCACAAGGTTCCCTCCCTATCAAAGAAAGCTGGAGCACTGCACAGAGTAGAGCAGTCAGAACATTTGCAGGGTAGTTAGAGAGACATTTTTATCTTAATATGGGGAACCCAGAACCAAAGAGAAAGCAGGTTCCAGGTGTTTGTTTCCTTTGAAAGAATTCCTAAATCACATCTGTTCATTATGCCACCATGTAACATTTACATCTTTTAAGAAACTCAACTAATGGCCAAATAAATGGTGAACTAAAGCCACCAAATTATTTTCACTTACCTTTAGGCAGATTGTAATTCACATTGCCAGAGATTAAAGGCTATTTCATGACTTCACTGTGCCACTCTGCCCTTACATTGCTATAATTCTAACTGGTCAAGTAGATCCCTAATTTGCAGACCTCTTCAGAATACTGATTATCTGCATTTTGCAGATATCTGCAAAGCATATCTCATCCACAAGCATATATTTCACAGCTGCATATTTTTACATAACATCAACTGGGATGCATCGTTTTAGCATTCTCTTTTAATCTCACAACCCAATGCATTATTTCAATAAACAACTTCTATTAGTCATTTTCTCACGTGTTGTCATCACAGAAGTAATATTGTTCTATGCTCTGTGGAAATTCATAACATTACACATGAATAAGGCTGTTACAGAAGACTAAGTATGAAGTACAAGAGGCACAAACAGATGCAAAAACCACTGTGTTTTCTTGGTGAAATTCCAGTCTTTGTTTGAGAGTAAGCAGGAATGTGGAAAAAAGCAATTACTTTGGAAAGAATGGATAAATAGATGCACTGTGGGAGTGTATTCTCATCTTCATCTGGGCACTGATGTTTATTAAATAATAGGCTGTTAAAAATCATTCCATGAAAAATGTAAATCATTTTTGAGGTAGAAAAGATAATAAAGTCATATTATTCACACACATAATGTAGAAAGGAAGACAGAAGTAGAAAAGATAGATAAATACAAGGATAATTTCTGTATAAGGTGACAGATGAATAGAAAGAGAAATGACGTTAACAAGTGATCTCAACCTGTTTAAACATACGGAGACAAATTCCACCCTCAGCTGTAGGTATGCAATTTCACTGACTTCAGTATAACAAATAGCAGAGTTTGGCTCAAAGGTTACAGCATAGCCTCAATTTTACCAAGTCTCAGGACACCTGAGATGATCTTCAAAGTCACCGATTCAGATAACGGTTTTCCCAGTTACAGAGACCGGGACTGGCTATCTAAATTTGGCTGCACCAGCTGGCCTTCCAGGAGTCAGCCAACAGTTTCTCTGCCTCTCTGCAGCTCTTCTCTTGCTGAGCTTAAAAATTCTGCAGGAGCAAAGTTTCTTCAATGTAACTTCAAAGGATATAACTGGCCTTCAGTTAATCACAGTGCAATGAATCAAGTTTTGCACTGAATATCCTAAGACTACATAAAGACACACACAGAAGAGCTAAACTGAAATTTCACTCTCTTTTGATCTATTTAGGCATGAGCATATTTTGAATGTAACATTCCAACAGACACTGCACAGATGAGAAATGAACGTATTTCCTGCACTGCAGAAACGGTGCAGATGAACCAGTTCCAAACATGGTTTAACTGGGAGTGTAGCCCACGACCACCCACGGTCACTACTGTCTACAGTCTATGGAACCGTAATGAACATGGTTTCTCCTTGTCTATACTTGCATTTAAGCTGCATTCTGCACCAATTTAGCTGTACCTGACATCTGCAGCTGGTAATGTTTGTAGCATAGATAAGGCTCAATGCAGAGAGACAGAAGTACCCCACGTAAGGTCATTTGGCAACTCAGTGGCAGAGCTAGAAATAGAAAGCAGATTTCCTAACTCCTCGTTCTGTGCTTGAAGTATGAGTCCATCTTTCCTCTGCATTGATGTAGATGTGGCATGGGTCATTTTTGGAATCTGTTGGAGATGGAAGTGCAAGCCTTCTGTAACACTGGTGTACAGTATCAATACTGTTGATAGTGTAGGCACTATGAAAATGGAAAGAATGCACAAATCTTTCTCTTTAATTTTTTGTTTCCTGTAAGGTTTTGGGTGGATGGAATGTGACCTAAACTAGTTTTTTGTTTGCTGCTTGAATACCTAGGACTACTTTGAATTCCTTATATGATTTAAGCTACAAAGAATGCTCCTGAGTTCAAAGGAAACTTTGTGTAAAGTAACACATGAGGGTTTAATAAAAAAAAACGCTGGGACCTGTCCTTTGGGCACCTCATTGCTCCTCATATGCTGATTCCTTAACTTCCTTCTAGAATGGGGTTCATGGCCTTAGTCAAAAATCAGGATAGTGGATTGCATGAGAATTTCAATAGCATTTAAAGAGGAAAGACATGAACTCCTGGTCTCTCCCCACTTAGAGAGATTTCCCTAAATTACAGGGGTATTTGGTGAAGGAGTCTCTCTCATTGTCATGTTTTCTACTGCTAGAAGCAAGATGTGTCTTCTTCAAATAAAATTCAGCATATTCAGCTTGATCTACATATTTTCTGTTACGGCTAAAAAGCTGTAAAATGCTCTAAAGACAAACACTACTTATACTGTAGGAATCAGCACACAAGAAGCAACAAGGTGCCCAAAGGACAGGTCCCAGCATGTTTTTGATTTCTCGCAAAAGGGGTACAAAGAAGTTAGAAATCTAGTGAAAAATCATCAAAAGAGGTGATTTTTAAACTTTCACTATTCTTTCTGTATCAATTCATTTTAATCAAACCGCCCTGAAAAATTCAAACAAAACTCATAGTGTACAGTCCATGTTTCTGTTTTGCCATTTCAATTAGAGTTTTTACAAATTAAAGGTTTTAAGCTCCTGTTAATACTGAGCTCTGTAACAGAACCTTAATTATGGTGCAAGATAATGCATGAAACCTACATATATGGAAATTGCCTATGAAGAAATCACTATCCCTGCTTTTTTTTATGTTGTGCTGTTGTATAGAATCAAATCTTTACAATTAAAAATGCATCATGCCAAAGAAATATCAGCATCCTAATTGTTAGAAATTTTGTTGTGTCTAATTATGTTAGAGATGATGTTTCTAAGAAATGATTTCTTCTTTCATTAAGTTAGCTGTTGTCTATTCTGAAGCCATGTTTAACTGCCAAAGATTTGGTAGATTGTGTTATACAGTTCCATTTGCTGTGTATTAAGTTAGTCATCTAAATTATTCTTGCTGCCCCCTATCTGAAAGTCTTCAAGATAATCAACATTTTTCCCCATTGAATCTGATTTACAGAAAAATCCTGACAGATAACACAATGCCAAATTTTATCACTTTTGAAATTAGTAATTAAATGTCATTGCAAACGGTTCATTAAAATTGTGAAATATGCTTTGCATCTGCCTAGTTGGAGTCAATAACTGTACTGTGAAAGACACTTTTGAAGATAGCAAGATCCAATTTAAGTCCCATCTTTCAATAAAACTCAGGTGTTAAAGATTCTTTAAAAAAACAACATTGCAATCTTCACTAAAATTGGAAGCATAGTATCTTCTTTGACTGCTCAGAATAGTTTATTCAGTTAATTTATTAATTAGACTCAACATTCAGTTGAGCAAAGAAAATATTTTTGAGTAATAATCACTTCTCCAAACACAGTACTGATCTGGATTATGAAAAATTTGGTCAGCACACAAAGTTAGGGACCAATTCTGAAGCCCTAGATTCTAGACCAGGGGTCAGCAACCTTTCAGAAGTGCTGTGCCAAGTCTTCATTGATTCACTCTGATTTAAGGTTTCACGTGCCAGTAATGCATTTTAACGCTTTTAGAAGGTCTCTTTCTATAAGTCTATAATATATAACTACACTATTGTTGTATGTAAAGTAAATAAGGTTTTAAAAATGTTTAAGAAGCTTCAATTTAAAGTTAAATTAAAATGCAGAACCCACCGGACCGGTGGCCAGGATCCAGGCAGTGTGAGTGCCACTGAAAATCAGCTCACATGCCGCCTTTGGCACATGTGCCATAGGTTGCCTACCCCTGTTTTAGAAGAACTACTCAAGCGAGTAAAGGCTGCAAGATCAGGCCCTTATTTCATAGTACATCATTCATAAAAATGGTATCTCTCAAATACTTTAGAAAGCCAAACATCAGAGTTAAATGGAAAAGAAAGAATTCAATCTTTATTATTATTTATATTCCAGCAGAACACAGGAGCTCCACTGTGCTAGGCACTGTAAAAAACACATAGAAAAATGCAGAGCTTACTGTGTAAGTTTCATCGACTTCACAGGAGCAGTAAGGATATCAGTCTGGTACCCATGCAGGGTGCAAAGGGTGGATGGCTTTTAGAGCCTTCTTTCATACCTGCTCAGAGCTGGCTACAATTGAGCCTTTTGTACATACAAGAAATATTTACTTACAAAACAAACAACCCTCCCCCCAATAATTAGCTAAAGTCTCCTAAGAAGACTGGCTGCAAGCCTCTCCTAGATGAAGATTCCCCTGGAGGAGAAGTCCTCCAAGTTTCTTGTGGGCATTTCTAAAACCAACCTCCTGTATTCTCTCAGATGGTCTAAGGAAGGAGAAGTGCAATTCAAGGCTCCAGCCTTCAATAAGATATCAGTACAGCATACATCAAGCATAAAACTACCATTTCACTACCTTCATCAGTCAGAGCAATCAGAAACCTTGCTGGGGTGGCTTCCAGTTCTGAAATGAAAGGTGGACACAGCCATAGGTACCGACTCCATGGGTGATCTGGGGCTGGAACTCCCACAGAAAAAAAATAATGGGTGCTCAGCCCTCACCGGGAGCCCCGCCAATCAGCTCCTCTGCTTCGCCCTCCATGCATCTCCCACCTGCCGACGATCAGATGTTCAGCAGCATGCAGGGGGTGTTGTGGGGAGGGGGGAGGAGCAGGGGCAGGAAGAGGCAGGGTGGGGGCTTAGGGGAAGGGATGGAGTGGGGGGTGAGGCCTGAGGTGGAGCGGAGGTCAAGCACCCTCTCGGGAGTCAGAAAGTCGGCTCCTCTGGACGCAGCTAGCCCATAGATATATGATACATGGGACATGTAACCATGTTTCACACAACACAACAACCCTGAAAGTTCCACAGTACCCATCTGGAAACATTTCCTGTCCCATCCTCCACTTCTCAGTCAAAGAAAGTCAAGGTCCTTCTGTGTAAAGAAAAACTTTGTTTACATTTCTAATTTAAAATTCAGTTAAGATCCCATTTCAACTTAAGCTTTACCAGAAAGGTGGCAGTGGCTGCTTAATATATTCCTATGCAATATTCTCATTTTTTTTAGAACATAGCACATCAACAGAGGGAGTTCTCACCATTCTCCCCCTGGTGTCTGTTCCTTCCCCCGAACTAACATGTCATCATAAACGCACCCAGACCTGCTGTTTTATCCCTACTAAAATCAATCTGCATTATGTTTCATTATCTTGGTTTTGCTAATGTAAAATACTCATTTAGTTAAGGCTGTTGCTGATGGTGGTGATAATCATTTTTCACAGAATTTACCTCAAGGGACCTTGCAGAAGTGCAGATTGCCAAGAGTGAACATATTATATTACACTAGCAGTCTAATTTCAGCATTTAAAGACACACAAAAACCTTGCTGGTAGTGGCTATTTCAGTTTCCCAATAGATGCCAAATTAAACCCACGAACACCGATTACTGTTTGCAGGATGATTTAACAGCATGGGGCCCTGATTACCCAGCTATCTGATAGATTCTGTATAGATATTTGCAAGAGCACAAGGATTTGATCTGCAAAGTTCAAAAGCAAAATGGCATCCTAAATAACACCTGCAGATCATGCAAAGTCTAGATTCAGAGTTGGAATGAATAAGGTATCATGGTCACTTGAGGGTATGTCTACACTACAAAATTAGGTCGATTTAATAGAAGTTGATTTTTTAGAAATTGCTTTGATACAGTCAACTGTGTGAATCCTCACTAAGCGCATTAAGTCGGCAGCGTGCGTCCACAGTACCGAGGCTAGAGTTGACTGTCAGAGGGTTGCGCTGTGGTAGCTATGCCACAGTTCCCGCAGTCTCCGCTGCCCATTGGAATTCTGGGTTGCGCTCCCAATACCTGATGGGGCAAAAACATTGTTGTGGGTGGTTCTGGGTACATGTTATCAGGCCCCCCTCCCTTCATGAAAGCAACGGCAAAAAATAGTTTCTCACCTTTTTTCCTGGGTTACCCGTGCAGATGACATACCACGGCAAGCATGAAGCCCACTCAGCTCACTATCACTGTATATCTCCTGAGTGCTGTTTGCGTACGCAGTACTGGAGTGCTACATAGCAGCATCCCCTTGCCTTGCCTTGCGGATGGCAGACGGTGCAATACGACTGCTAACCGTCGTCATCCTGTGGGTGCTCCTGGCTGACCTTGGTTAGGTTGGTCGGGGGCGCCTGGGCAGACATGGGTGCTCCTGGCTGGCCCTGGTGAGGTCAGCCGGGGGTGCCTGGACAAAAATGGGATTGACTCCAGGTCATTCTCTTCTTTAAGTTTCATCTAATAGAGATTCAGTCCTGCCTGGACCATCATGTCAGCTGGAGGCTTCTGGCTCAGGCTGCTCTCCGAGTCGGCAGCACCGTGTGGTCACACCTACTCCAGCCTACCCCTTGCTCCCATGGCTCACGAAGCCTGGGCAGTAGTAAGGAGCAGTTCAACTATAGGCTGAGCAAGTGCATAATGGTGGTAGAATGTGCCTTTGGACGTTTAAATGCTCGCTGGTGCAGTTTGCTGACTCGGATAGACCTCAGTGAAACCAATATTCCCATAGTTATTATTGCTTGCTGAACGCTTTGATCTCCGCTTGCAGAGGCAATAAAGTCATTGTTTCAAATTCATGCATTCTTTATTAATTCGTCACACAAATGGGAGGATAGCTGCCAAGGTAGCCCGGGAGGGTGGGGGAGGAGGGAAGCACAGGGGTGCGGTAGTTGAAGGGGCACCCCCTAGAATGGCATGCAGCTCATCATAGAAGCGGCATGTCTGGGGCTCTGACCCAGAGCGATCGTTTGCCTCTCTGGTTCTTTGGTAGGCTTGCCTGAGTGCCTTAAGTTTCACGCAGCACTGCTGCGGGTCCCTGTTATAACCTCTGTCCTTCATTTCCTTGCAGATTTTTTCAAATATTCTGGCATTTTGTCTCCTGGAACAGAGTTCAGATAGCATGGATTCATCTCCCCATACAGTGATCAGATGCAGTACCTCCCATTCGGTCCATGCTGGAGCTCTTTTGCAATTCTGGGACTCCATGGTCACCTGTGCTGATCAGCTCTCCATGCCGGGCAAACAGGAAATGAAATTCAAAAGTTTGCAGGGATTTTCCTGTCTACCTGGCATCTGAATTGAGAGTGCTCTGGGATAGTTCCTGGAGGACAATACCGTCAAATTGCATCCATACTACCCTAAATTTGACCCAGCAGGGTCAATTTCAGCACTAATCCCCTCGTCAGGAAGGAGTACCGAAATCAATTTTAACAGCCCTTTAAGTTGACAAAAATGGCTTTGTCGTGTGGACAGGTGCAGGATTAAATCGATCTACTGCTGCTAAATTCGACCTAAACTCATAGTGTAGACGAGGGCTGAGTGAGCTGCCCCTTCTGAGACCCTTTTTCAGTCCTCGAGTGTGCCCCTTTCAAATAACAGGCCTGTGCCTTCACTCATCTTTAAGGTGGGACCTGCAAGCCAACCACTGTCCACCTGGATCTCCAGGTTACATCATCCTGATTATCAACCATAATACCTAGTAGGCCCAATGGGCTTTGCACCTGCAAGAATTTCCCTTCAGGAGGGTGTGGACAATAATGACATGCAGTGATGCAGAAGCTATTTCCTCAAAAGAAAGTATGATTTATTTGCCAAAAGTACACAGCACTCAAGATAAATGGATTTAAAACTACAAGACCTATAGGGATCTGGTCTTAGCTATGCCTGGCATTCCCCTCAAGCCCCTAGGCAGACATGACTTAGTCTTGGTGCCCTGATTCTCTTGGGGACCAAGGTACACCCCATTTCCTGCCAAACCCTGACACTTAGTCAGCCTATGGCAGCCAATAACAGTGGACAACCTCCCCACCTTCCTTTCTGCAGGGCAGACCTTTTAACTCATTGGTGTCTTTTGATCTCCAGGTTTTCAGCCTTGGCAAAACAGCCATGTAACTAGGGTTGGGACCATGGAGTCGCCCCTTCACAGCTATTACTCTGGCTGTTGTGCTGGAGCATTTGCTGGAATGCTCCTTATCTAGGCCATTGTGTTGCCTGTCCTGCTTGGTTCCTCTAACAGTCCCATTTGATCTAACTCCAGAGCAATTAGCCCATCATAAACACACACACACACAGAGGCAGGCACAGTATTTATAAAAAACAATATAGGTATTTCCCAGCTGCCCACATGAGGTTCCGCTTTTCTCTTCTTCTGCCCATTATCCACCAATCCAGTGATTGATAAGGAAGTCATCACTTTGAAAAGATGTCATTCCATACAGTGCAGTAGCACCTGGGCCAAATTCAACAGTGCGTAACTTTGCTGAGTTCAAAACTTCCTCGGCCAGGCAGGCAACAGCTACAGTGTAGGTGCTTGAAGATGGAGGCGTGAAATGCAGTGAGGAGGAATGGAAAGAACCCTCGGGGGTCCTACACATATATTGTAGTGCCAGGGGACCCATCCTATACAGAGAAAGGAAGATTCCATGAGCAGAATGGTCCAAGACACCAGTAGTGAAGATTGCCTGCAAGGGTTTTCACAAGTAACTACTGATATAAAGCGCCCAGCTTCTGAAATTATTATTTAGGGTAAAAAGCTATACATCAGCGGGATTATGCCAATGATTACGTTGGTCCTTTATATTAGAAAGCCAGTTAAATCCATCTTGAAGATGAAAGCTAGGTCTTTCAGAAGTAGAGAACTGTAAAGTTATTCATAAAAGTCCATAGAGATCTACACAAAGGTGCAGTATGGATGCCTCTGACAATTTTACTCATGGGATTCTCTTTCCTCTGTAGAGTGTGAGAGTGTTTGTCTGCTCTCTGGGAGCAGAGCATACATCTACTGGATCCCTGAGGATCCTTCCCATTCACCACGATACTCCAGTGCTGTTCCTTAATCTGCCAAAAAGTCACTATGGAGTCTGCATATCAATCTTAGGGTTTTATACCCATCACCATAGACTCTGAGAGCCTTCCGTGTAAAATCAGTAGCAACAGCCAAGTCCCTAGCACAACATGAGGTAGTGTCCTGTTTTCCTTTCCTTTTAAAGGCCTGAAACCCCCATTTCCACAGCATTCTCAACACCTGCAATAGTAATTCTTATCACTGATAGAGAGCTTTTCATCATCAACTGCATTAACTAATTAATTTGACATTAACTAATTAATCTGCTGACCAGAAAGAGAGAGACTGGCACTGGGAAATGATTAGTTTGGAGGTTAAATTAATTAAAAATACTACAGTGGTGACAGGGTTTAATCTCGTACTTCTCACGAGACCATGGAATCACTCACAGCTGCAGCAATTTGTGATAAATCTGTTGAGAAATTTCTTAATGGGAGTGGAATTAATTTGTGTCACCCTTAAGAGGTGCTCACTCAACAGCACCTACATTAAACAATGTTAAAAATGTAAGAATTCAAACCATAGGGAATCTATCATTTCAACTAGTACATGGCACCTGTCCAACACCAAGAGACAATGATTTGCACCAATAAAGTGTTTAGGCAATTGCAGCTGTGTTTAGATTTAGCAGGACATTCATGACATTCTGCCTTTAACTGTAAATTTACTTCCTAGCATTGCTTTTAGTTCACGTTTCTTTCATAGAACTATATTTTTATCAGTAGAGCTTTTGATACAAGATCTCAAAAAACAAAGAGTTATTTTAAACTATGGATAATCAGAGAAGGTTTTCTGTGCTTCTGGAAAAGAAAGGAGAGAGGCTACTGCCATACTTGATCTTAGGTTTATGTACAGAACTACCACGCGGAAGAGCAGTAGTAATAAAAATATATAACCCCACTTCTCAAGAGTGATGTAAGCCTGAAGGCTTTCCTTAACACCAAAGTGCACACAACAGCACACCTTAACCATACAAAGTATATTCAACTGCGAACTACTCTGGGGACTGTTTAATTGAATATTCCCTGAATAACTGAGAAATGAGAAAGTCAGTCAATGATTTTCCTTCTGATTAATGGAGGAGCTTTAACATTAGTAAAGGGTTTTCCTTCATCAGTAGTTCAGTTATGTTTAATGAACATTTTATATATAACTAGCCTTGGCGGAATTTGATTTTTATTTATTTTATAATTTCAACGGATAATCTTGACGTTTATTTTTAAGTATTTTTTCAGATTTTTGTCTATTTAAATTTTCACCATTGTGGAAAATTAAGGGGAAGTCAACCAACAGGGTGAATTAGACAATCATTATTTAAGGATAGTAGGTATTGATTTCAAAAAGTTAAAGATTTATAACTATTAAAACACAAATGTCTCATAGCAAAACATACAAAGTAAATATCCTTAAATAAAACCCTAATAAGTTCTCAAGCAGCACTTTTCATACTTTGTCTATCTGTAAATTGCAATTATTATCGAGGGAAATAGTATTTCATTGGTTTGTGAGTGTGCAGTGAAATAAACATTTACCAGTAAAAATCTAATCCTTTCAAGCCTATACAGAGCAGGCTCTCCCACATTCTGGCTCGGTATTTTGCTGGGGCCTCAAACTCTGAACTTATCTTTTTATTTACAATCTGGAAAAATAAAGAAATGCGAAACCTCTGCTGCCTGGGATTGTCTGTGACACTCCCCCAAGTGCTCTTTCCAACTCCAGCTACAGCCGCTGCCACACACCCAGAAGGGCTTCAGGGATAGATAAGGGCTCACCCTATAGGGATTCTTCTCTGGACACTGTGGTGCTGGCACTGAAGGCAGAGTGAATGACTCCCCACCTGCATTCTGAATGCTTCCCCTGAGTGGTGTGCAGCCAGCCTAGAGCTAATGGGGAGGAGCTGCAAGAGCAATCCAGAGTCTTTTGCTGGCTAGAATGGGAAGGGCGGGAACATAATGGAGGAGGGCAGGGGCTCAACGAGGAGTATACTGGTAGGAAGGATGTCCCCAAGGGAGATTCATCTTTCCTTTTTTGTCTCTCCAGTTCCTCTTTTTGGATTTGCAGGTCACTTTCCAGCTTCCCTTTGGGTCACTCTTCCCACAGCCCTCTTCCCAAGCTCTGGGCACAGAAACCAGCTCCTCCATCCCACTGGAAGGTGTTTAAAGAGTAATAGCTAAACAAGTCTAAATCCCAGCCATCATGTCTAGCAACGTGAAGGTGAGCTCAACTGCTCTGATCAACAGGAGGCATGATGTTAAAAAGCTTGAGACCTGCTGCCCTAAGATACGTTGTGTGTAGATCATGAAACATTCAGACTATAACACAGTGTGATGGGGTGCCTGCCCCACACTGGGCTCTAAGTGGTTAATAGAGGCCTAGGGAAGCTGCACAGGAAGCAGCCAATCAGAGAAAGGCTGAAGGGAGCAGCCAATCACAGCCCGGCATGCCCCTATAAGAAGAGCTACAGGGCACAGCAGCTTCAGTTACTCCCTGGAGCTCGAGGAGGGAGGAGAAGTGGCTGCCTTGCAGGCTCATCGCAGTTAGCATCCTGGATAGAGAAGTGCTGCAAGCAGAGACCCGGGGGGCTAAAGGTAGCACCTAGTGGGTTGCAGGCTTCTGCAAGCTGTGGCAAAGAGGGTGGTGGGGCAGCAGGGAACTAGCTCAGGGAAATCTACTGTGGAGCTGGAGGAGCGCAGAAAGCGGCGGCCTTCTACAGGGTCCTTCCCACACTTGCCACTGGGGAAATGGTTGGACAGGGATTGCAGAGACGTCCCCCAGAAGTGATGGGGGGAGCACACCGTGGCACGGCTGGAGGACTGTGTCACTGAAGAGGACACCGTGGTCCTTGGAGGGATGTGAGTCCAGGAGCGAAGAGATGATGGATGGAGCACCACCAGAGCAGGGTGCACTGGCTACCAGAGCTAATTCCCGTATCTGCCACAAGGAGGTGCCGGAGTGGTGAATGAACCCTGTTACACACCGCAAAACTCCTGCAGAAGACAGGTGGATCAGTGTCTTAACCAAGATTACCTACTGACTGACTCAGACTCTGCAGCTATAACCTGTGCGAAGGGCCCACACCAGGCTTTCTGTATCACATAACCTCAGCAACAAGGTTGTGCAGGGTTGGGCCACAAATGAAGAAGCTCTGCTAAGGGGCTTGCATGAGCCCCAGGTGCCATAGTGTGTCTCCCCAAGTTAGCTCTAAAGAAGCAGAAAGGTCTTTGGGCCTGGATAGAGAGAGGGGGCCACTAGATTCTCATGTGAATTCAGTGGCAGGGGAAATCCACATAATTGGAAGGGGACGTTCAACCCTAGGGTCTGGGCCTGCCAGTGTATCGTAAGACTGAATTGCATTTCTTCCCCACTTGCTGCTCAGCTCCCCCATGCAAAGCTTGTTTTCTGGAGCTCTGTGCAAGGTGGGGTGAACTGCATGCTAAGGCAAGGTTCTCCATCTTCCAAGCACAAAAGGCAGCTTTGAATGCAGGATAAAAAATTGAGCACCTTGTCAGTGTTTTTCTCTTAATAAAATAATTGGAAAGGCTTTCAGTCATATTGTGGTAGGTGCCAAATAAAAAGTGTGGAAGGAAAGCTGAACATGGTGAAGGTGCTGGACTCGGATTCAGTTTTGGCTCTGATACAGAGCCTGTGTGGCTCTGAGCAAGTCACTTAATCTCTCTCTGCCTTAGTTCCTCAAGTGTAAAATGGACAGAATAACCCTTCCTCTTACTATCAAGTATTAAGGGCAAGGGCTGTCTCTCACTGTGTGTGACACAATGGGGCCTGATATCAGCTGAGCCCTCAAGGGAGTACTGTAGGACCAATAACAATATCAACAACAAAAAGAATGTATTAAGATGAATCAGTACATATAGGAGAGACGAAGCAAATGTAAAACATTAAGGTCTAGTCATTGAAAAATTATGAACCACAGCATACAACCAGACCAAGGTCACAGCTAAATTAAATTATCGATTTACATCAAGATCTTTTTCTCCATTTGCCAATATTTCTAGATTTTTTAATATAACTATGTATTATGGCTTACAATGAAGATGAGTTTTGTTATAAATTCTGCATGTCTGCTAACCTATACAATTCTTAAATTAACTATCTTGAAATGTATGTTTACAGCAGATGGAAGGCATTTAATTCTGCAATATTGTCTCCTGTTAAATAGATACCTAAAGTTTTAAGATATAGTTTAGGCTCTTCTTCAGCTTCTACACCAAGAAACATACTACAGAGCCCCTTATCATTGGGGTCATGATGGATAACAGTTGTTGAGAAGGTCTGCTCAGAATGCATTCAGCTGACGAGCATGACACTTATTCAGATGTCTGAATAAATCAGTGAGTTAATTCAGCTACTACTAAATAAAGTGTGATATAATCAAAATTTTTGGAGTTAAACTAATGGATTTTCAATTATTAAGTCTAAATTCTTTAATTACAAGGAGTGTCACCTACTTTTTACAAGTCAATTAAAGCTGTCTTAGTAACCATTTTTGCATTTCTGTAAATTTGTGGTCTAATTTGCTGAAGTGTTGAGCACCCACAACTCCAGCTGAAATCAATGAGCATTGCGAGTGGTCAGCACCTCGGGAAATTAGACCCAGAACATGTTTGTTCACACACACGTGCATACTCACATGCACACACACAGAATGATGGTGACTACTGAGGCCTGGTCTTCACTGAAAACTTAGCCTGACATAGTTATGGTGCTCAGTGGTGTGAAAAATCCACACCCTTGAGCACCAAAGTTATGCTAACCCAACTCCCAGTGTAGACGCAGCTAGGGCAATGGAGGGGTGCTTCTGTCAATCTAGCTACTGTTGCTTGGGGAGGTGGAGTTCCTGCAGTGAAGGAAATACCCCTTCTATCACTGTAGTCTACTCCTACACTATGGGTTATAGCTATGCCACTATAGTTCCAGTAGCGTGGACAAGACCTAGCACATCAAGTATCTCTTTTGTGCTATTTATACACTGTAAAACTTCTCAGAATTTAACAATGAAATTTTATGAATATTTCCAGGAACTTGTTTCACAGAAACAAAGATTATCATATTACAAAATTAGAAAGTCAAGGTGGGTGAGATAATATATTTTATTGGACCAACTTCTGTGGGTGAGAGAGACAAGCTTTTGAGTCACCCAGCGCTCTTCTTCTTCTTTAAGCTCCAGTCCCTGGCTCAGCTTTTGAAAGTGCTGTGCAGGTGTCCTTTGAGGATGAGGATTGATAGGTCAGATATAGAGTGATTGCTTTATGAGAAGTGTTCACCCACAGGCGATAGGGTGTTAGTCTTTTATCATTTTCCTGTGTGAGTTCATTCGAGAGTGTAGTGAGTGTGGTTTCACCCACATAGTTATTATTAGGGCACAGGATGAGATATACCACATGTTATGATAGACGTGTGAGAGCCATGGATCTTGAAAGGTGTGTTGTGGGAAGTGTTGATCATAGTATCAGTGCAGATATAGCTGCAGGATTTGTGTCTGCTGTTCTGGAAGAGTTTGGTACTGCTTTGAGTTGGGGTGTCCTGGTCTGTGAGAAGCTTGCTTCTGATGGTAAGCTTGGAGAGGTTGGCCGGTTGTTTGAAAGACAGAGTGAGGGTTCAGAAAAGATTCTTTCAGGATGGGGTCCCTATCAAGTATGGGTTGTAGTTCTTTGATGATAACCCACATGGGGTGATAGGAGACAAGCAGGGGTATGCACACAGAGGGGGATATTATTTCTGTAATGAAGCAGGTTTTTTCTGGGTATTTGGGTTGCCCATTCCATGATGCAAGCTACTTCTCTGGTGGAGTGTCCTTGTTTGATGTAGGTGTTTTTAACTGTGTTTACTATTAAGGTGTATATCCCGGACTTTCTTCTCGGAGCATATTGTGTGGTATCTGAGTATCTGGCTGCAGAGAACAGATTTCTTGGTGTGTCTGGGGTGGTTACTAGATCTATATAGGTAGGTGTGATGTTCTGTGGGTTTCCTGTATATGGTTGTCTGTAGGGCTCCATTGTTGAAGCTGAATGTGGGGTTCAAGAAGTTGATGCTAGTGTGGAAGTGTTCCATGGAGAGTTTAATGGAGGGGTCGTGGTTGTTGACATTGTGGCAGAAACCTTTGAGGGAGTTTAAGGATGAAAACATCATTTATGTATCTCAGAAATATCATAGGTTTCGCGGAGTGTTTGTCCAGAAATTCTTCTTCTTGGACCACAACTTCAACAATCACAGCCCATTTCTAGACACTAAAAATCATGGACTGAACACAAGCCCTGGATTTATGGCTCATTACCACAATCTGGAACACACTAATCCCTTCTTTCTGTCCTATGACTGCAGAGGTGTTAACAAGCAACTCTACCTTGCACAGTCCTAACTCTACCTCAAATGGTCTCACTAACAAAAGTTGGTCCAGTAAAAGATATTACCTCACCCACCTTGTCTCTCTAATACCCTGGGGCTGACACAGCTACAGCTACACTGCATACGTATTATTAAATTGGCATACATGCCCGATCCTGCAAAACTCGGAGCACAATGAACTCCAATTTACATCAGTAAAGCAAAGGGAACTTAATAGCTCATCGAATGGGCAGTGACAGAATGGTCTTCATAATAGAATCATACAATCATAGAGTTAGAAGGGACTGCAAGGGATGTCTAGTCTAACCCCCTGCCAAGATGCAGGATTTGGCAGATGGCTCTCCAGTCTCCTTTTGAAAACCCCCAGTGAAGGAGGTTCCACAACCTCCCTAGGCAGTCTGTTCCTTTGTCCTACTGTTCTTACAGTTTGGAGTTTTTCCTGAGATTTAATCTAAATCTGCTCTGCTGCAGTTTGAACCCATTGCTTCTTATCCTGCCCTCTGTGGCAAGAGAGAACAACTTTTCTCCATCTTTTTTGTGGCAGCCTCTCAAGTATCTGAAGACCGCGATCATATCACCCCCTAATCTTCTCTTTTCCAAACCAGACATACTCAGGTCCTTCAGCCTTTGCTCAGATGGCTGCATTCCATCCCTTTGATCATCTTTGTTGCTCGCCTCTGGATCCTTTCCAAGTTCTGTACATCCCTTCTATACAGTGGTGACCAAAACTGGACACAGTACTCCCGCTGAGGCCAAACCAGCACCGAGGAAGTAGTACTATCACCTCCCAGGATATGCATGCTGTGCCTCTGCTAATGCAACCTAAAATTCCATTTGCTTTTTTTTACAACAGCATCACATTACTGACTCATGTTGAGGTTGTGATCCACCACAACTCCCAAATCCTTCTCAGCAGTGCTGTTGCCAAGCCAGTTTTCCCCGATTCTGTATCTATGCATTTGTTTTTTCTTCCTTAACTTTAGCACTTTACATTTGTCTTTGCTGAATGTCATTTTGTTGTCTATAGCACAGTTCTCCTATTTATGAAGATCCCTCTGAATTTTGGCTCTATCCTCCAAAGTATTGACAACTCCCCCTAGCTTTGTGTCATCTGCAAACTCGATCTGTATGCTCTCTATACCTACATCCAGGTCATTAATAAAAAATAAATAATATGTCATTTCTTTCTTGTCACATTTGTACTTTTTGTCTACTGCACATTTAACTGCACAAACTTAGCGACAGATAATGAAGAGTTTCATTTTTAACCTTTGAAAAGAGAACATTGGGCAAAGCTCACAACTCAGTAAACAATATTTCTTATGTGCCAGATGCAGATTTACATCAATGGCCATTAGAAGATTTGCTTTCAATACATTCATTTTTCTACAGAGTAGGGAATAAGTGACAATTATTTTGGTTCTACACTCTCTTAAATGGGGTTTATCCTCCAACTGAAAAATAACTACTTTGTGGACTCATATGATACACCTGAGATAAACTATGTTGTAAACCACACTGGTCCACTGGATACTATCTTTGTGTTTAGTTTTACATTACCCAGTATTATACCTCCACAAAAATAAGTCAAGATTCCAGAAGAAATTTAAGAGAGAACAACTAATGATATAGAACATGATCACCAAAACTATTACTAAATTAATGTTTCTTCTTTTCCCAATAAACACTTAAAGTATCTCCTCATGACAGCTTTAATGGTCCTTTTTTAATGTTACTTAACGTTTCTCCTCTGTTAATCTGTTATGCAGCTGTGTAACCAATTGATCAGAGAACAAACAAACAGGGTTATCTGAAAATATCTAGCAAAGTTTTGGTGTGGGTATTTTTGGTAATGTTTTATCTAGCTAACTATTTCAGTATACACGTTCAGCAACATTAAGCATGTCATTGATGGACAAACAGGTTCTGGGGGAGATGTAATGGGGTCAACAAACCCCATACTGAGCATGGGGTGGGGTAAATCTCTCCTGTTTACAAGCAAGCTGCTTGATCACAAACCTACACAGCTGCCAGAGCTGCCAGTCATGGAGACAGGCACCCAGAGCTACAATCCAGAGGAAACAAGGCCTGCTATAAAGGGAAAAGGACAAAGAAAGAAAGAGGGGCAAAAAGGCCTGGGATAGCAAAGGGGCAATAGCCCTGCACCAGGCTGCGTCCAAGACTGCAAGCCCAAAAGGTAAAGGGCTGACTGACTTAATTAGAGCTGGAGGTCCAGGAACTGGCCTGACTGAAAACAAACTAAGGAGGGTCAGTCAAGAAAAGCTGAGACTCTCAAGAGACAATTCAGATGGTGAGAGGAGAAAACCTCTAACATTGCAGTTCTGAAAATGCTTAAAGCCATATTAAAAGGATTTAGAATGGAGTTTTATTTTATTTTCCTTGCTCGCTACCTGATGGCAATCTTCTGAGGACAACTTCAAAATGATAGTCCATCCTCCACTATAATCTGCCAGGCTAGCTATGTTCCTGTGCTCTCTAATATTCTCTAATACTCTCATTACAGGATGTTGCAACAAGTTTCATTAATGTTTGTTTGGCAGTCAAACTTGGAGACTTCTGACAGAGTAATTCACTCTGACGGAGTGCAAGGGGGTATGAACCACTATCCTGGTGGCAGTCCACCAGTGGAATCGGTGACAGGGACCACGATTAGACACGCCAGCATGATTAGATTCCCACTGTAACTGACAGTTCCAGAGGAAAATGGCAACAGCAACGTGTGAGGCATTCAGGGGACAATATCTCCCACATCTTTATGGAACAAAATGATAACTTATTTAAAATATGGGCTTTGATGAATATGTCCAAATATTTTTTCTTTAAAGCAAAATATTATGATCCAAAATGAGATGCTTCTTTTCTGAACCCTATCCCTAGCTCGATGATTCTACCTTTCAATAAAAGGAGGGCCACAGAGGATGTTATCTCTACTATCTACTATCGCCAAGCTTCCTGAGTTTAAATATGTAAGTAATAAAAAACAATATGGCAGAAAGGATTGACTATATTTGACCTCATATTTCAATGTTAAAGAGGAAATCATGAGCAAAGCTATCCTGATGTGTTATGTAGGAGATGCTCCTAAATTAAGTTTCCTTGTACAAATTAGAAACATTGACATTTAACCGGGTAATAAACTGAGGAAATTTCATCACTCCTTGCAAGACATCAGGCAGCTTTTACCTACTGACAGCTCACACTGGACGAGAGTCATCATTAAACCCTCCTGATGCAGCATATTAACAGCCATGTCAGAGTGACACCTATTTCTAGCATTACGTTTTAAACTCAAAAATGAAAGCAGAAATACTTAGTGAACCATATTTTAGCACTATTTGTTTTTGATATAGTTGTTCCAAAACACACATTTTAACAGCATTGCCAGCTCTCGCAATTATATTGCAAAACTCTTGATATTTGGTGCTTTTCTTAAAGCCCCCACTCCCAAAGGCAATGATTATGTGAGAATCTCAGCTTTCATTCTTTAAAAGAAATATGTTTGGTTTTAGCCTTCCTCATTGGGGACCCTGAATATGTGAACTGAGTGTACTATAAATGCTCAGAAACCAGAAGGTAAATAAAAAGAACCCTGAATTTATTATTTATTTTAATCTCACGATCTGTTGCAGTCCAACTCACGGTATTTGAGCATTTGTGGCAGGTGATATGGTTACATATAATCTGTGAAACGAAACTTGTGAAAACTACTGCTACCAGACATGGCAACGTTTTACGACTGTCCTGGGATACATATCAAAAAAGCTTGGACATGAAGAATTATTTCCAACTTGGAAAAACTCAGAGAATGTAACAGGCCTTAAGTTTCCAAATCTTGTCAATATCTGCTCTTTGAAATGGTCTAAAACTGGGACATTCCACAATAATTTTTTTCATGTCCTTCATGGTCTAATACTCAGGTCTTGAAAAATGCACTTGAGCACGAGCACTGGGACCAAGCAGAAGAGAGCCTACAGAGGCTGAAGCAGTAAAAGGAAGCTGACAAGGTTATGTTCAGTTTCACAGGCTATCCACTAAGTCCTGAGTAATGAAACTGACTTTTAAATTTCATGCTTCTGCTGCTTCAAATGGTCCTGCTTTGAAGGCAGGGGACATCTATGGATTTCTCTAACCCAGAGGTTCTCAAACTTCACTGCATCACTGCACCTGACAACAAAAATTACTATGTAAACCCAGGAGCGGGGACTGAACCCTGAGCCTATCCAAGCCCTGCCGCCCCAGGTTAGGGGGCCAAAGCCAAAGGGCTATCGTCCTGGGCTCCAGGCAATGGGGAGGCTTCAGCCCCCAGCAAGTCTGATGCCAGCCCTGGTGACCCAATTAAAACAAGATCATGACTCACTTTCGGATCCCGACCCATAGTTTGAGAACCACTGCTCTAGTCTCACTTCCCCCTATTCTAACCTTACTCTCCCACCCCAATTCAAAAAGCAGGAACTCTGAATTGAATCTGTATCTGTGCTGCTGCAATAGAATTAATCTAAGAAGATCTCAGGGTCTCTTTCACCCAGGGTGGAAACTAGTTTCTTTGTTTAATAAATCAGTTAAAAAAAAGTATAAAGGCAAAGCAGGAAATCTTTATTTAAATAACCAATTTTAATCTTGCTTTGCCTTTATACTTTTTTTTAACTGATTTATTAAACAAAGAAACTAGTATCTATAGTTGGTGAATTGAACTTATTCCTTCAGTCACCATCCTTCAGGATTTTAGAGCTAGCAGATCTGATCCTTTCATAACAACTTTTTATTCAGAGGCTAGAGGAGGAAAAACAAGCTATCCTGCTTTTTTCAACTCCCAAACATTTTCTTAACTTTGAATGAGTTAGTCATTGAACTGAACTAGTCGAATAAACTGAAATAAAGAAAATTGAAACTATAAAAGTTATGAGTTTCAGCAGAAATACAAACTGATTTCATGACACTCAGATCAATTTTATCTAATTTTTAAAAAATAATTTCTTCCATTCTCCTCACCTTTCCTTAAGTAGTTCAGGTGTTCATCTAATACAGGCAGTGAATCACTCATTTCCCTTAATGCTTTTATTCAGGGCAGTGACATTTCTATAATTGATATTTGTGTTTGCCATCAGTCATGAAATACATTTCTACGCTGTAGTCACAATAATTCTAAACAAGTATCCATCTTTGTTTAATGTCATCAAATACCATAGTATTAAGAAAATATTGGGAACAGAATATGGGATTGCATACATTTCCCAACATGCGTATATATCTTTTTAAAATAAACAACCCACCTTCTCTTGTATGGAAAACTAACCCTTTCTGAGTGCTAAAAGTGGGATTCCCCAAATTTAAGAGAGCTGCCTGAGACAAAGCTCTTAGTAACATACATCTGCTTCTGTATGCTGATTGGCTGCTTAGAACATAATCATTTATAGATCTTTAATGTGTAGAAGGAGATCCAAGTTCATCTTAACATGGAAATGTAGCTGAATGCAGAAAGGGCTAGGAAAATGCTGGTGGGTAATCAATTCCTTACTAAAAGTTGTATTATTTTTTGTTTTTTAATACTTCTTTTTTCAACAATTCCAGAAAGTTTTTAATTAAATATAACTAAGTAAAATAGAGGCGCTGTCTACACTACAGCCTGCCTGCAATGCAATACAACTGTCAGGGAAACTGATTACAATGTGGTTGTTTTCCGCCAAAGCTAGCACACAGTTCTGTTGTCTGGCATAGATAGGACATCACCCATGTTCCCAACCCATAGTAAAGCTGTGGGCGGTTTGAACTGTATCAAAGGTCAGCAGCATTGGAAGCGGCTCCCCAAACAAGGTTGTAGTTGTAATACAGATGGGCCTTAATCTCTCAAGTGCTGACTGACACAAAATGACAGTTTGGCATGGATGTATTTGTTTTATAAACTGAATTAATTTTCTGCTTTTGCCAAAATGAGAAATGTTGGTAGTATTTTTTACCAACAGTCACAATAGCTGGTCCTCAAGGAACACTATGGCTTTGTAACCACATTCCTGTTAATTACACTGCTAGGTACAAGACATGAATTGCATAACAGAATTGTGTTGCCCAGGAATATCCTAACTGAAATGCCAACAGTGGCCTTGGAGGGATTGGAAAGGTGCCAGCTGCATGGCCATTCATCCCCTGATGGCTAATTCATGGAAAAGCATTTGCAATGGCTTCACAAAGAACAACTTAGCACCTTTCCAATCACACTTGCTTCCCCAAAAAAAAAAAAGAAAAGAAAAAAGGAATAAAGGAATAAAAATTGGTAGAAGAGTAAAATGTTCTCGACATGACCAGAGCAGACCTTCGTTAAACCTCAGGATTCCCTGGCAAAAAGGCTCAAAGCCACGCATGTAATTATGTATATCTGTCTCTGTAAATTGTCCAGAACATCTATCGATTTAACATTACCACTGCCACACCAGTCATGGAGACAAGTAGCCAATCTATAATTACTAACACTACATTTGACAATAGACTCAAAAGGATACACAATGTCTCTTTTTTAAATGTTTCAACATAGATTTAGTTCACTATGCCCTGTGTATATAACTGATTCTCCCTTTGTGTGCTTTAGTCTCCTATTTATCTGTTTCAGTATGAATGAAATTCTATGTACTATTTACTCCTCACATTTACTTTGGAATCTGGATCATATAAAATAGATTTAAGACTATATAGGTTCAACTCTGGTAAAAAATGAAATGAAATAATAAATTAACAAGAAATATTTCTGCATCTAATTTTGAAGTAATGTCTATATAGCAGTTATTACCATGGCAGCTAGATACTTTAGCACCTTAATTATAGAAAATTAAGATGCAAAACATGATCAAAAACGGTTAATCAAATGCATCTTGCCTTAAAGATTGCTATATGCAGGCTATGATGGACTGCCAAAGGGTGTGAACTCTATTGATGGTGTCTCTTGACTGAAGTTCAAATCACAAGCACTTCCCCAACATGCCTCTTAAACAACTAAGTCCCAGACTATTTAGGACACAACAGAACCCCCAGTACCTTGAATTGCACCTAGAAGTGAATAGAAAGTTAGTGCAGAGATTTTAGCACAGTATTATATATTCCCATCGGCCCATGGGCCCTACTCTGAAGCTATGATCTGGTTTTTTGCATTTGCTCGAGCTTCTGGACCACAGAGTATCCATCCCTAAATAGAGCTCACAGCAGTAGTCAGGCTTTTGGGAAACAAGTTATGGATGAATGGTTGTAAAGAATACATCAGAGAGGTATAGCTACAGTCACCTGGCCAGCTGCAGATGGTGAAAAGCACTATGGGCCGCCAGTGCTATTTGGAAAAATACAATTAACAGTGGGTACAATAGGGCCTCATGGATCTGAACCTGTCTGGCAGAAGTTGGGTTTAGATAGTACAGGAATAATTTCCATCATCATCCAGATGCTTGCCCATCCCCAGCTAGCATCACTTCCCTATTATACAGGTTGAATCAAAACCTGAATTTCCATCCAGATCCCTCTCTCAGACACAGTGCGTGTAATCGGACTGCAGACCTATGTTCCCTCTAATTTTTTCCATCCATGTGCGGAATGAATTTTGCTCTGTGCACCAATATGGAGGTGATGTGTCAGGGGGGTGGGGCCGAGAGGTTCAGAGTGTGGGAGGGGGATCAGGGCTGGGGCAAAGGGTTGGGGGGCAGGGGGTGAGGACTTCAGCAGGGGAGTGCAGGTTTTGGGATGGGGCCAGGGATTGAGGGCATGGGAGGGGGCTCAGGAATGGGGCACAGGGTTAGGGTGCAGTGGCGTGAAGGCTCCGGCTTGGGGTGCAGTCTCTGGGGTGGGCTCAGGGATGAGGGGCTCTCCCCAGCCCTCTGTCCCCACAGCAGCACCTGGGCTTGGGGAGAGGTGCCTTTCCCCAACACAGCAGCTCAGGACTGGGGCTGGGAGGAGAGATGCCCCTCCCTGGTAGCAGAAGCTCTGGGACTGGAAGCCTCTTCCCACCACAGCAGCTCTGGGGCTGAGCTATTCTTTTTAGGTGACAAATCTAAGGAACTGTCCTGGATTCTGGTGTTAGTAGAGGAGGTTTTTAGACAAACTGATAAATCAGATACTAATAAGTCACCAGCACCAGATGGAATTCATTGGAAGAGTTCAGAAGGAACTCAAATACGAAATTGCAGAACTACTAACTGTGGTATGCAACCTATCACTTAAATCAGCCTCTGTACCAGATGACTGGCAGATAGCTAGTGTAATGCCAATTTTTTTTAAAAAAAAAGGTTTCTGAGGCAATCCTAGCAATTACAGGCCAGTAAGCCTAACTACAATACCAAGCAAATTAGTTCAAACTACAGTATAGTAAAGAACAGAATTATCAGACATATAGACATAATATGTTGGGGAGGAGTCAGCACAGCTTTTGTAAAGGGAAATCATGCCTCACCATCTATTAGAATTCTTTGAGGGGGTCAACAAACAGGTGGACAAGGATGATCCAGTGGATATAGTGTACTTAGACATTCAGAAAGCCTTTGACAAGGTCTCTCACCAAAGGCTCTTAAGCAAAGAAGGCAATCATGGGATAAGAGGAAAGGTCTTCTTATGGATCAGGAACTGGTTAAAACATCAGAAACAAAGGGTTAGAATCAATGGTCACTTTTCACAGTGGAGAGAAGTAAACTGTAGGGTCCCCCAAGGATCTATACTGGGATCTGTGCTGTTCAGCATATTCAGTGAGGTGGTGAAGTTTAAAGACGATACAAAATTACTCAAGATACCTAAGTCCAAAGCTGAGTATGAAGAGTTACAAAGGGATCTCACAAAACTAGGTGACGGGGCAACAAAATGGCAGATGAAATTCAATGTTGATAAATGCAAAGTAATGCACATTGGAACACATAATTCCAACTATACATATAAAATGATGGGGTCTAAATTAGCTATGACCACTCAAGAATGAGAACCTTGGAATCATCATGAACAGTTCTCTGAAAACATCCATTCAATGTGCAGAAACAGTCAGAAAAACGAACAGAATGTTAGGCACCATTAGGAAAAGGGATAGATAATAAGACAGAAAATATCATAATGCTACTATATAAATCCATGGTATGCCCATATCTTGAGCACTGTGTGCAGTTCTGGTCACTCCATCTCAGAAAAGATATATTAGTACTGGAAAAAGTACACAGTCAACAAAAATGACAGGGGTATGGAACAGCTTCTGTATAAGGAGAGATTAAAAAGACTGGGACTATTCCGTGTGGAAAAGAGACAACTAAGGGGGGATATGATAGAAGTCTATACAATCACAAATGGTGTGGAGAAAGTGAATAAGAAAATGTTATTTAGCCTTTCATATAACACAAGAAGCAGGGGTCACCCAATGAAATTAATAGGCAGCAGATTTAAAACAGAAAGAAATACTTCTTCACACAACGCACAGTCAACCTGTGGACCTTGTTGCCACGGGATGTTGTGAAGGTCAAAAGTATAACTAAGTTCAAAAAAGAATTAGATATGTTCATAAAGGATAGGTCCATAAATGGCTATTAGCCAAGATGGTCAGGGATGCAACCCCATGCTTTGAGTGTCTCTAAACCTCTGAGTGCCAGAAGCTGGG